>NW_026067912.1:19646418-19651665 GCF_014885135.2 Alexandromys fortis | reverse complement strand
TATATATATCATATGATCATGACTCCAGAATTTGGGTCTAAGGATATGTTGCTTTGAAAAAGAATTTCTGCTTTTTTACCACAGATAATGAGAACCAGTGGATTCCTTCCAGACTATTGTGGTGTGATGGATCAACACCCACCTCTGAAAGATCTCTGTGAACCTCTCCCCCAAAAAAATACTTCGCCCAACCGAAAGCAGGAAACAGTTTCAAGAGAACTGTGCCCAAATAATTTCTAAAAATGTTTGTTTACATTTAATGGGGGATAAGCTACAGAGATGAATACTTTGAATTGGTTTGGATCTTGATTTATTGATACAAATTTAAGGTCAATTTTGTTATATGTATATTTATGCTCTTGATTAAGATAGTATGTTTGTGCAGCTCTTCAAAAATGTAATGTATAATTAAAATACAGTTAAGATAGTCATCTAAAATAGTCAAGTTTGTAGTAATGCTAGTTAGGTTTTCTAGATATATAGAGGTATATTTCAATTAGGTAGGTATTCTTCAAACATTTCACAGAATAACAGAATATGACCTTTGAAATGTTTTAAGAATTAGGACTTTTCATGAAAAATGAGACACATTTGCTCCTGGCAGCACCAATATATCTCAAGAGGATGATAGACATTGAAGAGGCACCTCATTGAGCCATTTGGGAAAGAAACTGCTCTTGCCTGGATTGCTTGTTGTTATGCTGTATAAATTAGACATACAGGACCCACAGAATAATGACTGGTGAGCTTGCCTAAAGGTGAGACATTCCTTCAGGGTTTCTGCTTCATGAAAGTGTCTGCCAGACATTCTGCAGGACACAGAAGAAAATGACTAACAAACTGACAGTATAGGTAGAACTGTCTTTAATATTCCCTGATTCATGGAAAAGTATGCTGGATACTCTGTTCCTGTAGGCTGAAGATGGGTACCCCAATGTTACAAAAGAATTTTAGCTGACTATCCAGACAGTGAGATGTCTCTGTCAATTCTAGAGTTTTGGAAGTTGCCTACAATGTACTTCCTGTTTACTTAGGTACTATTATATCCTTCCAGAGATTTTGATGGAGTTGAAGAATAGATAGTTACAGTTTTCTTTAGTTATAATAAAAGATAAAGTAGATATAAATATTGTAACTTTAATTCTTGCTTGATAACCATTTTGCTGTATGTAATCTTGCTATGTTAAAGTTAAAACCTTCCTTTATATGTAGACAGAAAAGTGGAGGTGACGTGGGATTCACCTCTGTATTTTGTGAATACTATTGTTTAATGAAGAAGCTGCTTGGGCCTATTGCAGTGCAGAGTAGGGCAAGGCAGGAGTTCTAAGCAGATAGAGGAGGAGAGAGTAGGTAGAGTCAGTGAGTAGCAATGAAGTCACCACAGGAGACAGACACTGGACAGAACTTTACAGGTAGGCCACAATGATGTGGCAAAACACAGATCGATAGATATGGGTTAATTTAAGATATAAGAGCTAGCCAATAAGAAGTGTGAATTAAAAAGACAAGCAGTGTTGTAACAGTACAGTTTCTTTCTGGTTATTTCAGGTCTGGGTGGCTTGGAAACAAACGGTCTCTGCCTACAACTGACTTTCACGAATTTATATCCATTTCACACAGGACTAACTGAAACATGTCATCAAAATCCAAATAAGTCTACTTATGATCTCTAAGTAGTAACAAAATCCTTTGTTTTATATCCTCCTATAAATAGAGCTTTGAAATTCCTTTCTTTAATTCCTTCTTACTTAATTTTTAAAGTGTCCTGCTGTAGGGGTAGCCCCAGCCAATCACCTTGTTTGTAGGGCGGGGTCGCCTGAGGATATTTTTTTACCAATAAATATGGCTGGTGTGCTCTCCTGGCCCCTTCTGCTTTCCTGTTCTCCGCTGGAACCACAGGTTCTGTGAGTCTTTCCCTAATTAAAGCTGAATATATTCTTATAATTTCTGTCTGCCTTCATTTACACCGTTACATCCTGCTATGCAGCCCTTGGGGCCTAGAACTTATACTCCTTCCACTGTCTCCAGAATGCTATTGGATTAGAACTTCAATGCTCTGAAGACACAAGCCACATTCCTACTTCAAAGTTGGCCCAAAGGCTTTATTTTATTTTCTTATATACTACTGTAGAAGGCCTTTGAAGCAATGTGCTGGAATTTTTTTTTATCATATAGGTAAAGGATAAATGTTGAGAAATGAACTTATCCTTAGAAGTTCACTGGATATAGATCAACTTCTTCAAAAAATAGCTTTATCCAATTTTAAAAATCTTACTGCTTCTCTCGGGCCTCAGCAGAGCTTTGGTCTTCTTGTTTTGGCTCCCACTCTCATGAAGGGCCTTGAACCAGTCACGAAGTCTGTTGGCCACTTCTCTGAATTCCAGGTCACTGCAGGCTAAAGACAGAGAATAGGTACTTAATAATAATACAAACTTAGCAGGATACTCAATGGTTTCCTGTTGAAATGTTCAACTTCCCACTTTTCCTCGTGGGCTACAAAAGTTGTGTCTGTTCCTTTTTTTTTTTTTTAAGTTACCAAATTTTCATGTAATAGTTTCTTAAAAAACTTAAAATATTTTTTACAGCTTCTCTACATTGGTGAGATGTGTCACTTTTTTTTTTAAATATAATTTTTTTATTGAAAAAAAAAGATTTCCGCCTCCTCCCCGCCTCCCATTTCCCTCCCTGTCTCCCTTTTCCCCCTCTTCCCTCTCCTCTCCCCCTCCCCCTCACTCCTCTCCCCCTCCCTCTCCAGTCTGAGGGGCAGTCAGGGTTCCCTGCCCTGTGGAAAGTCCAAAGTCCTCCCCGCTCCATCTTGGTCTAGGAAGGTGGACATCCAAACTGGCTAGGCTCCCACAAAGCCAGAACATGAAGTAGGATCAAAACCCAGTGGCATTGTCCTTGGCTTCTCAGCAGCCCTCATTGTCCGCCATATTCAGAGAGTCCGGTTTTATTCCATGGTTCAGTGAGTCTATAATTTGATCTCCTTAAGAAGCTAAATAAGAAGGTGATCCCAAAGAAAAACATATGTCTGTTCCTTTAATAAGTGACTGTATCTCATCTTTCTCTATAGGCGTTCTAGTCATCCACACATTTGACTGACAAAATACTCTTTTGCTGTGAAGAAACATGGTCCTGCCTAAAGTCAGACCAAGTCTTCTATTCTTTCCACCTTCTGTCTCTCTGGCGCTGCTTTGTAGTTAATCTAACATACAGTGTAGAAACCCTGGAAATGTTCTGGAGCCTTCACCCCTAGCTAGCAGCTCTAACACTTTACCCCAGGTCCCCATGGTCCTGAATTACAACAAATTTCTGTCAGGAAGCCTTTTCTTTCCTTTTTCTGGGGGGGGGGGGTTTCAACACAGAGTTTCTCTGCAGCTTTCAAAACTGTCCTGGAACTAGCTCTTGTAGACCAGGCTGGCCTCAAACTCACAGAGATCTGTCTGCTTCTGCCTCCCAAGTGCTATGACTAAATGTGTGCACCACTGCCCGGAGGAAGCCTTTTCTTTACACTCCCTGTCTCTGACCTTTTTCTTTCACATTACTCTCTTGCCCTGACAGTCAGACTTAGGTGGGAAGCCATGCGGCAGTCATACACAGGCATCATAGCAAAATGCTGGGAAAAGGAAGCCCACTGTGCCTGATTCAGAAGTGCTCTAGTTATATCTGGGAGCTCACTGAGCTTGCTTCTGTGAGGCCCATTCAGTCGAAGGCTGGGAGCCTTTCCGCTGGCTAAGACACTACTCAATCTGCTGAAAGTTCGAGACTCTTCCTCTGTCGCATGCAGCTCCTTGACCCTGGAACTGTGCATTATATTTGGGATGCCTCTTTATTAACGAGTGTGTTCGGTAATTTCTAGACTTAGGAGATGCTCTACACAGCTGGTCAAAGATTCCAAGAGCTTTATGTCAAATCTTTCAGAACCTTTCACTGGCCTAACAGTCTTAGATCTAAAGTTCATTGGAGCTTCATAACTGAAAGGCCACTGCTGGCACAAATGTTCAACTCAGAACAGTGGTGTTTAACCTTCTTTAATGCTTCGACCCTTTAATACAGACCCCAACCATATATTTCACTTAGACTTCCTTACTGTAATTTTGCTCCTGTTATGAATTGTAATGAAAATACCCAATACACAGGATATCTGACATGTGACACCCTAAAGGGGTCAAGACCCACAGGTGAGAACCACTGATCTAAACAACTTAAATAACTCCATAAGATGAAATGGCAGCATAGTGTGAGGCTCCCTCCTTGACAAAACTCCTAGTTCACTTTAATCTATCTCAAGGCTCTGGCTTACAACCATGCCCAGAGCTGGAACAGCCACTCATTCAGCTGGGCCTCCAAACCTGTATATTTACAATTGTTCTTGACTACTTTTTCACCGTATGCCTCTTTTGCCTTGTGCTTTGGCTTACCTGTGTTTTTGCCTCCCCAAACCTGGGAAATCCTTGCTTGGATCTTTAACAGTTAAGAGGTAAAAGCATTGAGACTGTCTGTGCCCACACAAACTGGTTATGGAGATATAGATCAATGGGTTCAGTCTTACACAGGTTCCAATGCCTTTGAGGGGTGAATAACACAGAAAACTTGTTTCACGCTATTCTACTTTACTGAGAAGGCTGGTTGTGAAGATGCAGTTTGGCCAGTCTGTTCCAACCCAAGCATGTTTGTTTAAAAGTTTCTGACAACATCTCTGTCCTGGGTCAGACTAGCTACCTGACTCTGTGACAGGGAGTAAGAGTAAAATATAACAGCCCAAGACAACACATTACGCGCTGAAGGTAGATTCCTCCCAATAGGGGGTAGCTGCTGTATATCTCATACCCCTTTCTTGATTTTGTTTAACTCTTTAAGAACTCCATCCCTGAAGGAGTTCCGGTCCAGGCACCAGGAGGGACATCACTGGGGTGAGTGAGTTTCTGACCGAGGCAGCAGCCCGGGACAGGGAACTCAGACACCCCTCCTACACTTCCTGGTCATCCTCAGGGGCTACTCTGCCCGATACCTCCTCTCTCTTCCTATCCCACCCAGCTTGCACCCACAACCCTACCCCCGCCTCCGTCTGACTCCCTTCCCTCTCTGACCACATAACATCTCCCAGCCCAGCCTGTTCGGGCTCTAGGACCGAATCCGAATCGGCAGGGCAAACGGGAGGGTGCTAGCTCCTTTGTCCCCACTAGCCTGCCTGCAGCAAGCTAGGTAGGTCCTTTGTTTACGAGACACCTAGCAGCAAGGAGTTCC
>NW_026067912.1:19598058-19639975 GCF_014885135.2 Alexandromys fortis | reverse complement strand
GGGAAATGGGAGGCTGGGAGGAGGCGGAAACTTTTTTTTCTTATTCTCAATAATATATATATATATATATATATAAAAAAGAACTCCATCCCTTTTCCTTAGTTGTTTACTGTCTTTAAAATGACAAAGTGCAATACCCTGTGTATACACTTACTTTAATACTCCTTACTTTAATACATTTTGAAAACATTTTATTTCAAGTCGTAACTAAGTTATATGAAAACTGTGATATTTTTGTTCTCTTTGCTAAGTTTTAACTATTTGAAGAAACTAAGTCATATTAAAAACTGGAAATTTGTAAAAAGTACACTAAAATGTTTAGTGTTGTTGTGAACTGTATTTATAGTTTAACCTTTATTTGATACTAAAGGATTTTTAATTCAAGAATTAGGATTTTTAACACTCAAACTTAAAAGGGATAAAATTATAAAATTCTAATTTTATAAAATAATTATCACTAATTATAAACTCTTAAAGATAATCAATATACACAAGTTAATGGCCAGTCACACTAAGTACAAATGAGATTTACAGAGAGAAGCCCGAGGGAGGGGTAGACCAATATTTAGCTCACATAATATTCTTCTGTTATCTCCCATCACATGGTATATGCAAATGTTTTCAAAATTAACCCTAAACCAGGTAAAGCCAAACAAGTTTAAAGCATACTTAAAGTATGATTAATGCAAAATAATATTCCATATTTTTAAAATCACTATAAAAATTGATAGCTTTAGGACAATGGATTAAATTTATAATATACTTGGATGGTTAAAAAAAAAAAAAACAACCCAGTCTTAAAAGTAGTTCCCATGGATGGAACACCATCATACCTGAGTAAGTTGCATAAGTACCAAGAGATCAACACCCCCAGACTCTTAAAAGCAGTCAAATGGGCCATCAAAATTATCTTCCTTCTTGCTACTCTAGACATAGCTTTGGGGACTTATAACTAAAATATCTGGTCTGAAGCCTTCTTTGCATCAATAAGCCTATCTGTCTCACTAGCTCAGATCAGCTCAACACCTTTCAGGGACAGCTGAACTCGCTCACTGGTGTGGTACTGCAAGAGCAACAGTGTAAGTTCTTGGTGCTGCTAAGGATGAGGGTTGGGCCATCCTGGAACAGTGCTGCTTCCAGGCAACAAATTCCAACTGGTTTGAAATCAGACACAGGGATCCAACAAATTCTTCTGTTTCCTTTCCATTCTGGCTCTTCCCCATCACCCTTCCTCCTTGTTATTTCGTAATATGTTTTACCATGTCTTTTAATTGTTTTACTTACTGATGTTCACACTATAACGAAACACAGCATTTTAAGGAAGCGCTCCCAATTGCCCTCATTTTACAACAAGTTCATTTGCTCCCGATATATCTGCAAACAGACATTTTAGATGCTTTGGAGAGAATCTGGTTTAAAGAGACCATTTCTCTGCAGACCCGATATAATTCTTTACATTAGTTCTCTATTTTTCCCTGACCCACCTCCATTTGTGCTTGGTAGCTCTCTTCTACTTCTGCTAGCTTATTTTAGTCCAACATCCTGGCAATAGACAAGTCATGTTCACCCTGAATCAACTCTATGACCATTTTATCTCACTGGCTCCTTCTCTCTTTCCCACCTCTGCTCCCATCCATTCCTCAGCTTTCCTGGGAAATGTCTCAGTTTAATCTGTAACCAAAGCATCTGCTTTTGGACCTCTCTAATTATTTCCCACATCTCTTCAGGAACTCCGGATGGCAATCACCTGATCATCACAACTGATAAGACTCCTCCACCCCGCTGCATGACCAGAGGAACCCTTCTTCAGTGGAACCAGAACTTTCCCCACTGAAAAGTCACTCCTCCAAAGAAAATGGCTATAACACCCCAGGCCTACAATTTTTCTTTATATCCTTTCAGAACTAGGAATGAGAGCTTCCTGCTGAAAGACTACATTTCTTAGCTTTCATTGTAGACTAAGGATGTCCTTTCAGTCCTTAGAAGGGGCTGTGCATCACTTCTTCCCCATAAGTGTGTTGTCATTTCTTAGATGTGACAAAATGCTCCCTTACTTGAATAAACAAAGTCCTACCAAGGTTAGATGAAGCACAATCTTCCAAAAATAAAGATATTTTTGAAGGTGATCACAATGAAATATCCAAATAATGTGCTAATTTGAGTCTGTACATCTCTTACAATGAAATGTAGACTTTAGATCTAGGAATGGGTTACACATAATAGAGTTGGTCAAAGGGACCAGAAAACAGAAAAAAAAAAAAAAAAAAAAAAACAGCACGAGCTATTGCAGAGGCTATTGGTTTCTCTCCTCGAAATGATGATAAACCCTAATCCTGAAGACAATGCATACAAAACCCATTGAACATGGAGAATTTGAGCTAATGCTTACCTAGAGCCTTCACTCATATTAATTAGTATTCACGGTATTGGAAAGTATTTGGCACTCTACTAAAGGAGAAAGGCAAATACCAAAGTAGCTACAATCCCTTTGATTTACAATGCTGATCTAACTCCAATAATCAACCAATAACCAATTCGATTTAAGTCCCACTCTATGAGATGGAACCCATTTCAACAAAAGTGACCAAGACCTGATGTATCAGAGACCTAGGGGAAATCCAAACACTACCGTCCTGCTAAAAGAACACACTGATAAAATGATTCCTAAGGGCATTCTGCTAGTCCCATAGATCAATGCCTTATTCAGCCATCAAAAAAGTTTCTCATGTACTAGATGAGAATAAATACAAAGGTCCACAAAACCAGACAATGTAGACCGTGTTAGCTCTTGGAATGCTCTATCCTAAATGGGAGGTCTCCATTAAATCCACCACCCCCAGCAGTCTAGAACCTCTGGAAGGGATGGAAGAAAGTTTCTAATAGCCAGAGAGGATGGTGGATATTTAGAAAACAAGGCTTTTTAAACACAGCAAGACCGATACATAGACACTCACAGAGACTGTGGCAGCATGTGCAGGGGCCTACAAGGGTCCTGATGGTCTCCTCGGCTGAAAGTAGAAGTGGACACAAGCATACATCCCTAACCCAAAAGCTATCTCCTAATGATAACCAATTACAAATGAAAAATAGTTTTCTTCCTCATTGTCTCACTTGGTGTTCGAACCACTCTTAAGGCCAGGCCCCATGCACAGCAGTAGATAGCCTAAACAAACTCAATTCAATGCTATTTTTGGGGGGGTTCTTTATTTTAGTCTCATAATATTTTGTTCGAACAATATTTTTGTCTGCAGGTCTTTTGTTCATACATTTTGATTTCTGATTTTGTGGTTTTATGGAATATCTGTGTATGTGAATATGCATATGTTTGTCCTGCATGTATGTGTGCTCTTTGGGCTTTTCTTTGACTCTTTATTTTTTACTTTTCCTTGTTTTTTGTCTACTTAAGTTTATTTGTTTTTATTTTATTATTATTATTATTATTATTATCTTTAGATGCTTGTATGTTTTCTATTCAGAAAGAGACAGCAAGAAAGGATGTGAATTTGAGTTGGTGTGGAAGTGGAGAGACTCTGGGAAGAGTTGGGATAAGGGGTCCACAATACAAATATATTATATGAAAAAACCCTATGTTTAATATTTAATTAATAATAAATATTAAATATGTTTTAATTATGAATACAGGTATAAAATACAGAATGAATAGAGCTATATTATCTGACAGAAATACTGCAAAGTATCTTTAAAATTCTGTTGTTTGCCTTATAAAAAGTAAACACTAAGGATTCTTGGATAGACTATAGTGGTAGAATACTTGTTAAAAGCTAAAAAAGTGAAACATTAGCAAACTTCAGTATTTTGAATGAACCTTTACTTTACCTTTGCTTTTCATGTTACTTAGCAACAATTATTGCTCAGAAATAATCAACATACTGAGCAGTAACACAATAAAATCCTTGACTAGTGCTAAAATATGCTATTCAATTCAGTAATTGTATTGCCACGTTTTGAAAATACAAGAACCTTATATTATTTTCAGAGGCTACTATCACAAATATTTTTTCCTTCTCTTATGAAAGGCAGAGTTTTCTTTCTAAAGGAGGCCTGAATAGTAATAATGCCCTTCTTCCACTCCATTTTAAAATTGAAAATAGATTTTTTTCATGCAATATATTTTGGTTATGTTTTTAACCCCTTCATCTCCTCCCAGGTCTTCCTCATCTTTCCAACTCTGTGCTTTCTCTCTCTTATAAACTACACATGCAAATAAAATATACAAATAAGTCCTGATAGAACAAAACAAACCATCAGGAAAACAAAACAGAACAAAAAAACCCAAAGAAACAGCAGAAGCATATACACATGCAGAGAGAAATAGCCCCACAGAAAGCCCATAAAAACATAAAATTGGAAAACAAAAGACCAGTAAGGAAAAACAACAACAACATAAAACCCACCCAACCAAAAAACAAACAAAAAACAGAAAACAGCCAAAGCATCCTTTATGTGGGCTTCCCATTTGTATTCTGTGAATATGTTTTATTGCCATTGCTTAATAAACAAGATAATTTGGCCATGAGCCAGGCAGAATATAGCTAGGCAGGAAAGTTGAGCAAAAAGACAGGGGAAAAAAATCATGACACAAATTAGAATATCATGGTGACATTTCAGAATACTGCAGCTGACAAAGATTCTGTATCCTTCTGAAGAGAAAAATGCAAAACAGAAATGTCCAACTACTAAGGATAAGAAACCAAAAAATGTTCAGAGTTTTTTTTTTCATAAGTACTTGCTTGAGCATGTGTAAAATTGCTTCATCTTTCCAAGAACCACTCAATCAGAAAAATCAATGAGTAGAATAATATAAGGAAAATTTTTACACATAAAAGATCCACAAATACTACTTCCTCTATAAACTTTTCTGAGGAAACTCAGGGAAACATGATAAGCCAGAGACAAATATTAGAATGAGGAAAGATAAGACATATGAGGAGAAATGTGTAAGAGCAGTGGGGGAATGCAGAAAGGGGCACTGCTCAAGGGTAAGTGACATGCCAGCTGCTGGGACAGAGCATAGTAGGACCCAAGCATTGCACAAAGTCATAGCCATGTCTTAATTCAGGGAAGACAATGTAGAGGCCATTTTAATTCATGAATCTCACTTGTTAATGCTGAGTGCTGATGTAATAGATTACCATTTATCCATATGTAAATATTTGTCCAATGCCCTGGCATGTCTCCTTTGTGTCTTGCTATGGTCATCTCATTTTGACACACAAGGAAGAAAGTTTAAAAGTTACAGAACAGAGAAAATTATCTATGGATGCATGCCTATTATTCCCCTTGAATGATGAAACACAATTAATAAAAGCTCAGGGTCAGAAATTGGGATTCAACCTGAAGATCCAAAAAGCAAAACAGCCAGTCACTGGTCTTACCTTGACCTCAGTCTGAAATGATAATCCTGCCTCCTGAAATCTCAGATGAAAACTGTTTGTGAGAGCTGTCTTCCTGGTTTTATATTCCTCTCTAGGGCTGGGATTAAAGGCGTGCAACACCATCATTAAAATCATGTACTGACCAGTTACTATGGCAACTAGCATCCTACTGGGATTAAAGGTGTGTGTCATTATGGCTACTGAGATTAAAGGTGTTTGTTACTATAATCTGGTCTGTAAGGCTGACCAGTGGAACTGTTTTACTCTCAGATCTTTGGCTAGTCTTTATTTATTAAAATACATTTGAAATGCCACTACATTTCTTCATTTTGTCTAAAATAAAAAAGAAGGCTATAACAAATATAAAAAAACTGTATACAATAATTACAATTACTATATACAATTTATACAGGCAATAAATACATCAATAATGTCTAATCCACTTGCATTTGACAAATTCAGAGAAAATATTTCATATCTCTCTTATCTTGGTGAGTCTTATACCTAATTTACTTTCTATCATAAATTGTTTTCTGTGTCTGGTAAACTGTAATTATGACTATCTAATCATCAAAACTCCCTCAGAGACCCAAGAAGGAATTACATTAACTGAGTAAGCAGGGAGCATGAGAAAGTGACTTCCAAAAATGTGAGTAATGATTGAAACAACTGGATTTTTGGAGTCACCCGAAGTTTCTCTGCAAAGTTGGAGCATCCATCTTTGGCCTACAGACCTAGCATATTCAACAGACATTTCTGTGAAGCAGAATATTTCGTGTCCTGCTTGTCTAAATAAGACAGCATAATGTCAGCAGTCGAGGCAGGGGAATTTTTTTTTCCCCAGTCGCTTACTTTTGCCACAAAGAAAGTAAATTCCATGTGGAGTTTCTTCGATGCCCACTATCTTTTCTGAAGTAGTTTGGTGCTGCCAGGAGCAGACATGCCTCATTGTAATAAAAAAGAACCTATGTTATTAAAGCATCTTAAATGCCATATTCTGTAGATCTCTGAAGTGTTTGAAGATGACCTATCTAAATTATATCTTTGTTTGACCTTAGAAACATACTTAATACAAGTTCATTATACTATACTAACCTATATTTCTTGATTATCCTAAGAAGCTGTTAATATTAATTTTTAAGGACTAAAAATTTACACTACATTGTTAAATGAGCTGTATAGGTACAATACCTTGAACAAGATTAGAAATGCATGCACAATATGTTTTTAAAATTAATCTCAAATTTTTTATCATTAAACAAAATTTTCATATAATATACAAAATTAAAACCAATGTAAAACATTTAAAACTAATAGTTGCTTCTAAAAACTAGATTCAACAATCTACCATTCTATCTTATCATATTTGTATGCTTTTTATACTTTTAGTTTTTATTTTTTTCTTACCAAAGAGCACTGAAATTAAAAAATTTCCACCTCAACCCCCAACCCTCTACCAGTTATAATCAACCCCTCTTTTATGTCCCTAAGCCTGAGAGTAAACTTTTTTGGGAGAAGGGGTGTTGTCTTCTCGCATTAATTACAGCTGTCATGGGGGCGATGTTTGGGTCTACTTTTATTTAGAATTGGAAAATTTGGTCTGTGATGGGCTATTTTACCACTTACCTTTTTCTCTTTTATTATAGTATATACCTTTGGTAATATTATAAAATAATGTATTCTTTAAAACATCTTTCTGAATTGTTACAAATAATGTAACAAACTCCGAATCTAAGAACTTTGTTGTCAATAGTGCATTACACCAGTCAGTACACATATGCAAAATATTCCTTTCAACTGTTCAATATTATTTATTCAACGGATTTGAATAGCACGTTTGTTTTCGACGATATTGCACCAAGCAGCTGAGTGGGAGTAGGACACCCACGTGCCTCTCTGGGACGGCTGCCCTGGGTGCCTAGGAGAAAACACAGGCTGCTTTGGGACACCAGGAAGTCAAGCACTATTATAATGAACAATATATGGTGTGGTATGGGAGAGAGAGAGAAACAGAATGCTTCAAGTCCTGTGGAAAGAGGCAGATCTGAAGAGTTGAAGACTGTGAGAAGTTGACTGAGGTGCACAGCCGGAGTGATGGTGATGTCTAGGCTTGGGCTACTACTGCCAAGGCCTATGTCTGAGTCTGTGACTCTACTACAGCCATGGTCTGTGTTGATATTCCTTTCTCCTGTTACTGTCAAAGGCCAAAAGGATAAGGCTCTACACAGATGGCCCCAGTCCCTTACTGGCTGCAATGCTGGGGAGAATTGACCAGCTGCAGCACTCAGGAGAGCTGACCCTGCTCCTTGCTGGGGCAGAAAAATACAGCGGATCATGTTCATGGAGGCACAGATGAGCTAGCCCTGAAGAGTGGGAGAGTGGGAGAACTGGCCCTCTTCCCCTTGCCTGCCATGGGGTGGCACGGATGAGGGAAAGATAAACCCCGCTCTCATCTCTTGCCACCTGCTGAAAGCAGGGTAGCTGACTCATCCCCTCACCAGCTGCAGCACTCAGAAGGGACTCTGTACCATGCCTGGTTCAGCACAGTACAGCTGATCCTGCTGACTGGGACCAGGGTGAGCTGGCCATGAGAGCTTGAGAATTAGAAAGCTGATCTTGCCCTCATCTTCCATAGAGTGATCTGGATGAGGGAGAGATACCTTTTTCTCCCCAATTCCTCCCCACCTTTGCAGTGGGACTCCAGCAGTCATGAGAGCAGGAACGCTGTCCTTGCCCCTCAAAGGCTGCAGCATACGGGAGAGCAGGCCCTCTACCTCACCTAGGAAGCACAGAAGAGCTGACCCTGTCGGATGGTGGTACAGGCAAGCTGCATCAAGAACTTGTGTGAGGAAGGTGAATAGGCCCTACCCCTCATCCACCATAAGGTTTCATGGAAGGGAGAGATTCCTTCTCCTCTCCACTTCTCACTACCTGTCTCTGGTGGAAGAGTTGATTCTGGGGTCATGAAAGCAGGAGAGCTGTCCCTGCCTCTCACCGGCTTCAGCACTCAGGAGATTGGCTCCTGGACCTCACCTGGGCAACACAGTAGACCTGGTCCTGCTGGTATAGGTGTGGGTGAGCAGGACCCAAGGGCATGAGAGCAAGAGAACTGACCCTGCCTCTTGCTCCTTGCTTCATAGGGTGTACTAGCCAGGGATATTCTGGAGAGCTCACCCTGGAGGTGAGGATGGGGGAGAGCTGGTGGGTTGACTTAACCCAGGCCCATAATCAGGGCTATGAGTAGCCAGGGCGACTCCAGTATCTGCCACATCTATGATCTTCCGGAGCATATCAAGGGACCAGTCCTGCATATCCAAAGCTGTGGAACTCCAGGACACAGTGTCACAACAGGCTATCCAGGAGGAGTCTCAGTGAGAACCCAGTACCAATGACTCTTCCCAATGAACGCTTGCAAATAACGATGTATGGACTAAAGGGTACACTGTGCTACTATTCACTGTGACACTCTACAGCTTCCACGATGAGATTTTTCTCTTCCTTTCTTAAATCTCTTGAATTTAATTTAATTTAATTTAACTTATTTGGAAGGGAGAGTGCAAGGGCAGATGGTGGATACATAGAGACAGGGAGCAGGATGAGCATGAGATGCGTGACCTGAAAGCCACATGAATAAATAAACACTAAAATTCAATTGTTGGACTGATGAGATATATTGAGTAGAGTCACAAAACTCAACCCCTAACTTACTATATACAAAAGTTCATTAACAAATTATAGCTTTTATTTTAAAAAAGCTAAGGAACGGAAAAGAATATTTAATGCGACCCACTTTATAAAAGAAGAGGCTCCAAAGCTACAGAGAAACTGTCTAAAAAACAAAAAAAAAAACAAAGAAAAGAAGATAATAACTATTTTTTTTAATATTTCCGGATATATATATATATATATATATATATATATATGAAACTAACATATTGCCATCTTTACCTTGAGTTACATAGCTGCTTGTAAAGTCATAAGATTTGTTCACATATTATATATTTACAAGTCAAACAGGTTATTTAATTACCTATCAAAAACAAACATTAAATTATAAAAAAATATTGATGGAGGAAGGTCATTGGCTCATAAAGAAACTGCCTTGGCCCATTTGATAGGCCAGCCTTTAGGTGGGTGGAGAAAACAGAACAGAATGCTGGGACAAAGAAGAAGTGAGCTCATATGCCTTAGCTTTGTTCTCTGGGGCAGACGTGATGAAGCTCCGACCGAGGATGGACATAGGTTAGACTCTTCCTGGTAAGGCCACCTCGGTGCTACACACATTAATAGAAATGGGCCAGGCAGTGTTTAAATGAATACAGTTTGTGTGTTGTTATTTCGGAGCATAAGCTAGCTGGGCAGCTGGGAGCAGGGTGGCAGGAATGCAACCCGCAGCTCCTTCAACAACGATTTTTCTTTTATCATTTGATTTGTAAACTAGAGCCAGTATATAAGACAACATTTTACCAGATAAATTACAAGTAGAACAGTAAAAAGTATGTAGAGTAGATTGACTTGCAGTGTTTTACTATGTCTGCAAGTTTTAATAGTCTTGTTGAGTGCATACTCTAGCTGTTTAATGGAAAAACTGTGAAAGTACATGATTTTATAATTTTTAAAATTAAATAGCATATTTAAGAAAAGCAGACTTTTAGAAACTTTTCTCAATTCTGAGACCTTATGTACCTTTTTTTCATATAATACCACAGCTCAAGACTTATGCATGTTGTTGTAATAGAATTAGAAATTAGGTATCTTGTAGTAATTGTTATAATAATGATTATCACTGACAAATGCATAATTACTGTGATGAGTACATCGACTATACTAACAACAAAGCTTCACAAAACTCTTACTTTTGCTTTCAGTTTGAAATGTCACGAAACTGACATTGAAGAATTTGGCTGGGGTCAAAGAGGTAAGTGGGATTGCTAGGGTTTGAGTCAATAAATCAGAACTGGGGCTCTAAATATCTACATCAAACCACCAAAGATATCTCAAAGGAAATCTACAAAGTTGAGGATGCCAATTTAGAACAAAAAGGGCAAGCATTGCCTCATACAAAGGTTGTAATCTTCTATTTCATTAAACGATGATGATAGTGAGATGAACTCAGCATCACTGCGGGATACATTTGATGTTAGCAAAATGTATTTTCAGAAGCGTGCACCAAAGCTATACAGAGTAATTGGATCTTCTTGACTGTAAAGAAGTCACATGTCTCCAAGTCAAATGTTTAATACCAATTAAAAAGAGGTCAAAGAGATTCTATTGAGAAATTAGCTACAGTACAAACAGCCACACATGCAAGCCACTGACAAAGGTCCCAATAGCAGTTATTCAGTAAGATAGATATCACCCCTTTCTTCAATTTTTATTGGTACCAGGAAAGATAACTCTACTACTTTTGTACATTATGAGTCATTCTGTCCTCATGTACACATAAAAATATTATGTACTTTAAATATTATTGAAGCATACTGTTGTATTTAAAATCACATTCCAACTTTATCTGTTAATAGACATTTATTAAGTAAAAACCAATTCTGGACCCAGTCAAAATACTCCCAAATAGACCTTTGACTGACTTATTGGTGAATTATTAGAGGACTTTTTTTTCTCCAAGTCAAATAAATAAAATTTCCCCTATTTTCCAACTGTCCCATTGCACAAGTTTATTTTCCTAGATATAAAAATCCTTCACTTAGCACACAAAATGGTTTTTAATGACATTTCCCATTTGATATTAGTATCAAGTCTAGAAGACTAGAGAAGATTATTAACTTTTGTTTTTAATAACTGTAGAAGCTGGGGTAAACAAGTTAGCTTGTTTTGAATTTCATAGGGAGTAGTGAACTTAAACAATGCTTGGAATTTTTGAGCTAAGTTTACTACACTCAGGTATTAATAAGAGAAGGCTAAAAGTTTAAATTATAATTCCACGTCTATAAATTATAATCCAGATTCTTTTGGGTTTTCCAAAGTAGTAAGTAGAGCATGATGCTACACAGAGCAAATGGGAGTGGAAGCAGAGAACTCCTGACAATTTTTTAAAAGTATATACAATACATATTTACACACACACACACACACACACACACATGTACACAGCTTATAAGACACATGTTAAGTGGTAGACTTGTCGAGGATAAATTTCTTCCAGGGTGTAGACTAAAGCAAAGCAGGATATCAGAGAGAAACAAACAAACAAACAAAAACTAAAGCATAAAAGAAAAGATTAAGGCCACGGAGAATTTTCTAATATTAATGTCTGGGAGATAGTTTTGAGAAATTACACAAAAGACAGACAGACATGCTCACACATGCAAATACACACAAACACACATATACAGACACACATACAGATACATCTTTCAAAATTTAAAATATGAAATAAGGAAGATTGCTAGTCTTTCAAGGAAGAAAATAAAAAAGTTTTGTATCCTAGCAACCATGCAGTTTGCTGAGCTGGAGAAGATCATGAAGCTTATTCTCAAGGCTGTTAGGAAAATGTACTTTAGACCAGAATTCTATAGTAGTTCAACTATCAACAAAATGGGGTAAAAAAAATACATGTTTAAACATAGAAGAAATCAGGAGTCATTTCATTCCACACAAATATGAAAACTGTCTACAGAAAACAAAAGGACTCTAAGGAAAGTGAAAGCAAGGAATCTGCAACATGACTCACTCAGGGAAGAAAAAGGGATGGTAACTCATGCAGAAAGCCAGACATAAAGACAGGTCAAGGTGGTGGGGAGCCTAGAGGAGGACAAATTGTGTCGGTGGTAGAGGTAATTGAGCTGTGGCAGAAAGGGTCTAAGTGAAAGGGTTTTGGTTGGGTTTGCTTTAGTTTGGTTTTGGGTTTTTGTTTGTTTGCTTATTTGTTTTGAGATAATGTTTCTGTGCCCTGGCTGTACGGTAACTCACTCTGAACATCAGGCTGGCTTCGAACTCACAGAAATCTACCTGCCTTTGCCTCCAGTGTGCTGGGATTACAGGTATGCACCACCGCCAGAGCTAGGGGACAGTTCTTAAAAGTATGTATACTTGATAGGGACAGTTGAAGAAAAAAAATCAGGAAGAAATTGGCCCATGAAGTCTCCCCTTCTTTCCACAGTGTCCCAGTGGGAAGGTGGAGACAGCAGTGCTGTGCTCTTTCACTTGTGAACTACACTGTAGATATAGATTAGAAGACAAAATTGCAGATGAATCAAAGAGCAGAAGCTCAAGGATAACAGAACATTTGCTGTCTAATTTGTAAAGAATGCTGGGTATTTTACAGGCACAGCAATTGATATTCTTCCTACTAAATTGAATTTCAAAACTTTGAAAATACCTACAAGTTATAGATAAAACCTTAACATGTGGAAAAATGATCAAGGAGCAAATAAGATCAGTATAATGTGAACCAACACACACTCACAAAATAAAGACATGTTTAAGTTGACCAGAGTAAATTGAGCCCTTGTGAGCTTCTAGAATAGAATGCCAGGGGAAGAGTTTTATAAACAATGTGTTAGTGTCCAGTATGGTAGGGAAATAAGACTATTTTGAAGTCTCCTGCAGTTTCATAATGTTGAAAATATGATAAGGGCTTTCTCTCCACATAACCCTCTTTGGCCTGTATCCTCCCACGTAAGATGGTCTGAGGATCATTTTTGTGTCTAATTTATAATGACTTCTATCATGTTCATTAGGCCTCCATTTTCATGATCTCATCACCAAAAAATGGCACAACTTTTCTAAACCATGTTTTGAAGATTCATATTTCAACACTGAAATCTGACATTACAAACTTGTCTACACCTCAGTATCATCTGCAGAAAAAAATACATATCTTATTATATAACAAATTTTCTGATTT
Organism: Alexandromys fortis; assembly: GCF_014885135.2. Taxonomy (NCBI): domain Eukaryota; kingdom Metazoa; phylum Chordata; class Mammalia; order Rodentia; family Cricetidae; genus Alexandromys; species Alexandromys fortis. The sequence goes on along the minus strand of NW_026067912.1, from coordinate 19,626,712 downwards.
ACTCTTTCATAAAAAGAGTATTTTTATTAAAATATACTTTTACTTTTTCATAAAAAGTACAGTTCGAAAATCCATCCAGACACTGTCCTAGCGTATCCTGCACTAAATACTATTTTACCTGCACAAGTATAAAATCAGCAAGTTGCCTCCAGTTTCCCCATGAATCATTACATGGACACACATACACAAACACACACACAAACAATTTTAATCTGGATAAATCATATCTTAAAATCACACTAACATTTTAAGTGATAAATTATGAAAGTGAAAATTTGACTTGCCAGCAACGGTATAATTTATACAGCTTTATTAAAACATGAGTTACAAAAACTAAATTCTATAGCCATAAAAATATTGTTCACAAATATATTTGAAATCTTTTGATTCATAAATAATTTAATTTGTGAAGAACAGCCTAAGGATAGTGGTTTCTCTACTGAAGGCATTTTCGTTAGACATTAGAGAGAACCTATTGAAGAGATGAGTCCCCAGGCAGGCATTTGGGTTGCAGTAATACATGATTCATTATTCTCTGACAGCCAGGGGCATTTCAGGCTATAAAACGGTCTCTGAAAAGCAAGAGCAACTAGGGGCAGATCAAGTGACAAGTGACATTCTAGACAAACATCTTAAAAACGACAAACTTTGTTGGCATATTTAATATCCTCCAAAATACAGGCTTGTCTGCTCTTGTTTTGAGGATGGACATGAGTAACTATTATTAAATGTTAATCTATAAACTACAGATCTCAAAAATTGGCTGTGATTTTTCTACTAATAGAACATGGCATTATAACTCAGATAAACCTATGGAATTTTATAATAATATAACCAAACACAGATAAACCTATGGAATTTGCTACTCAAATCACATTCCTGAAGTTATTATTAATTTTTACTTATAGAAGGATCTGTGTGATATGTATGTATATGATTTGAATACATATAGGATTGATTGTTCTTTTTATTCAGATTAAATATCAAGTAGACCAGAAGAACCAATATTCAGTCACTAGAGCTGAGGGAATGGGGCTTTTCTAGTATCTCCTGTGGGATGAAGGGATTAAAGATTGATCTCATTTGAGATTAGGGAAATGTAGCCTTTTATTATCACATTCTGTTGGTTTAGGACTTTCTTGGTGTGACATTACAAAGTGTCACCAGGTGAGCAGTCAAAGCAGCAGTGACTCTCTTCCTCCAAGTTTTGGAGAATAGACATTCAAGATAAAGAGAAAGCAGTTTAACTTCACACTCCTTGCCTTGAAGACAAACATTGTGTGAGGAGCTTGTTTTCCGTTGCTGTGACCATCATACTAAATACATTCAGTTGAGGTTAAATTCATTTTCAGTCATGATTTCAGGATATTTTAGTTTACTGGTGAGAAAAAAAGAGATGTAGGAGCTTGTGGCAACGTTGGCTCACACAGTGAAGGACAACAGAGCAGAGCAACAGGGACCGAAATTAGAGGTCAAGTGCATCCTTCAAAAGGCTGCATAAAGTGACTTCTACTGGCTATACATCTCTCTGAGAGTCCTTCAGTATCTTAAGGTTCAAAGACTATTACTGCATGGAGGTGCTTGTAGGGTTGTAAGGGACAAGACTCCAAGGATCAGAGAATTTGCTGTGAGATATTGTCTCCTATTAACATCAGAAGCTATACCCATAAAGTCTCACCAACATGACCGCATAAACATGATCTGAACAAGGATGACAAACAATATGCCAAAGTGGATTGGAAAAAGTCCATGAGGTCTGAACAATACCCAAAAAACTACAGGAAACAAAGAATGCTCAGAGTGGGAGAAACAGTCTTCCTCGAGTAAGAGCCCCCTCACCTGGTCATATGATACCAAATCACCAGCTATGAACACGTACATTCAGGTAACATTATACAGACTGAGCAGGCTATATTTAGAAATGTATATTATATGTCTCTATCTATCTATCTATCTATCTATCTATCTATCTATCTATCTATCTATCTATCTATCTATCATCTATCTATCTATCATCTATCTGTTTGTCTGTCTGTCTACCTATCTATATCTAGTCATATATGCATGTAATAACAATGAAGGCTGTGAATTTGAAACAGAGGAAGAGGGATCTATTAGAGGCTTTAAAGGGAGAAAAAAGAAGAGAGAAATGATGTAATTATATTCTACTTCAGAATATGAGAGGACACTTTTCTGCTATAGGTAGTCATTCAGCTAGGGGAATATTTTCTGAGTGACTGAATATAATTTTAACCAGCTATGAATCCTGTCTTATTATGTATGTCATTTGAAACTATGGACTTTGTATGTGACTGAAAAAAACTAGAATTATATTAATATTTTTATCACAAAGATATAATAAATGCTTACAGAGATAGTGATATGCAAACCATCGAAACAGTGTGTACATACACTGAAACAGAAAAAAATACTGCAGTAATATGTGAAATTCAGGGCTATTATTTATTAGCTAAAATAGTTAACTATGGAGAAAACCTTGTCAAATACTGCTGGCCATGTACATATATTGTTTCTATATTTGTGCACTCATGAATTGTCAGGAATGTACTAATGTATCATGTGGTGACATTTTGGTCAATGATAAACCACACGTACAACAGTAGTTCTATGAAATTATATCACATTTACAGGCTAATCATCTGGATGTCTAAGTTTACTCTGTGATATTTGCACAATGATGAAATCTGATAATGAACATCTCTAGCTGTATCCCTGCCATTAAGCCATGAGTGATTACAACTCTCATAGCACTAAAAGACTTACAAGTAATGCTGCAAAACAATTATTTGAATATGGTTACTATATTATGTATTATAAGTACTATAGAAATTTTGTTTGTCAAACATTTATTCATTTATTTATTCATGTGTGTATTTGCACATGTTCACAACATGTATGTAATGTGGCACACTTGTGGAGGTCAAAGGTCAGCATGAAGAAATCAGTCCTTACTTTTTACCAAGTGTGTCCCTAGACTGGACTCAGGTCACCAAGCTTGGTTGCAAGCATCTTTACTCATCTACGCAATTTTGGGGAATATTTTAAGTTATTTAGGAGATTATGCGTAGATTACATGCAGATATTATGTTGTTTTCTATAAAGATCTGGAACCTCCAGATATTTTTGTGTCATTGTTATTCAGAAGTCAGTTCCTATTCAGATATACTAATTCAATTATATATTTTCACATATATATTTTTGTGCAATGTGTTCATTTCTAAATACCAAACATTATAATTTCTTGATAATTATTATTCATAAAAGTATCTGGAAGAAGCAAGTATAAAAGGAGAATGTAGGTGTAATTTTCTGCACCACCCAGTCCTACAGCCATTCAGTCACAAAGAAACACATAGAGGCTTATATTAATTATAAACTGTTTGACCTATTAGCTCAGGCTTATTATTAACTGGCTCTTAAAACTTCAGTTAACCCATAATTGTTATTTATGTTTAGCCATGTGGCTTGGTATTATTTTTTTCTCAGTAAGCACTCTCATCTTTCTGTCTTTGTATCTGGCTAATGACGGCATCTCTGCCTTTCCTCTTCCAATAATTCTAGTCTTGTTGCCCCACCTAGACTTCCTGCCTGACTAGTGGTCAATCAGCATTTTATTAAACTACTACAAGTGACAAATCTTTACAGTGTAGAAGAACATTTTCCCACAGCATTTTCCTTTTTTTCTTTAAAAAAATGAACATGAATATAATCTCCTCTGTTTATCTTTTTTCCTGACCATTATCTACAACAACTTGTAAACAACACACCAAACAAAGACAAACAAACAAAAAAACCACAGTCACCAGCCAGCCAAATGCAGAGAAAGCAAGATGAGAATATCTTACTAGAAAAGGTAACAAACCACGTGGCTAAGTGGCTAATCATAGATAAGAATTATGGGTTAATTTAAGTTGGAAGAGCTAGTTAATAATAAACCTGAGCAATAGGCCAAACAGTATATAATTAATATAAACCTGGATGGCTGTAGGACCAGGTGGGACAGAAACTTCTGTGTACAGAAGAAACATCACATCTTATTTTTCTCATGCTAAACTGATGATGTGTATTAAGAAAAACTATTGCATTTTTCTCTTCTTTGGCTAGTAGATAGATAATCACAAAATTAAATATCGCATAGTATTGCATTAATAGTATATGAGCACACTATTTTATATTAGTAAAAGATACATTGACCTGGAACAGATTTCTTTTATATCAAATATAGCCAGTATTACATAATATAAGAAAAACACACTAATTAAAAATCTACTGAATTGGAGCTTTCACCTTGATAATTTGTAGGTATATTGTTCTGTAAGGCATTGCATTTTCTTCAAGAAGAAAGATTCCAAAATCTGTCTCACAATTACATGGCATGGGAATTTGTTAAACACATTTATTTGGGGGCCCAATTTGTCACAAAAAATCTGCTTTTCTAGGCAATAGTGTTTTTTATATAAAGGTGTGTGCACATAGACGTGTGTAAATGCTCCAGAAAAGGGAAACAAATATAACAGACATGAATGTTTAATCTGCATAAGACAAAACACAGATAAGAAATATGTTTTCAAAACTGTTGGTTGAGTAGGTGGGTGGATTGTAGACAAATATTAGAAAGTTAGGTTTTACTCATTTTCTTTCTTTTTTTTTTCCCCCCTTTGGGATGCTTCTTTAGAAGAGGTGGCAACTTTCTTTTGTTTGGCTAGAAAATATGCTTTAAAATCCACACATTTTACTAACATAGCTTTGCATTCTAATGAATTTATTTCTCTTCTAAATGGGGATTTTACAGCCACAAATGTCTTTGAAGAGTAAAAATGATGGTCTGACCTGATTTGACAGATGAAGTAAGGAATGCAGATCCATTTTGATTATTATTTTATCTAATAGACTGTTATATTAATCTTTAATGGCAACAGACAGACAGTAAAGGTTGGAGAAGGTTATACAGTAATCAAAAAATGCATATTTAATCAGATGAATTCTATTCAGGAACCTGCCAAGAACCCCTTTCACTCTTACAAAATATTAATGGAACTCATGGCTGATATTGTAATCAATTTCACTAGCCATTAAGAAAATTACTGTGTGGTAAAAAAAAAAAAATGAGGTTGTAAGCTCAAAGGTGAATGCATTTGGCAATCATTTGAAAATAATAGGAAGTTGGCTGGATTTGCAAGAACAACATATAAGGCCTGAAACAAATGAATGGATTTTGAAGTTCATAAAAGATTCTAACTACATGCGTCAGAAGAGTCTTGACATAGAACACTTCCTGATTTGATTCACTTCTTTCCTGATAAAGAGACTTGTATAAACTGATGCCACACAAGACCCTGCACTGTTTGCTAAAAGCATTCCTTCTCTAAATTCATGGTAATCAAAATCCATAAAAAGCAGAGAATATTTTTTAATGTTGAGAAACATTTTTGAAACAATATAGTATTTACAAAGAATGTATTTTCTTAATGATCACTTTATTATTATTTAATTGTGTGTAAACAAAGAGAAACAGTTAAATATATACTTTCTTAAATTTGAGAATAAACATATTTTTGTTCCCTGTTTACAGTGTTTCATACTGCCCATGCATTTGTCCTGAACCCAGTGCCAAATTATATTATTCATGATGATCAATGCATGATGCTTCATATTTCATACCTACTAATTTGTCAGAAATTACAATTCTACTTTAATATCATTATATCCTCACAGACTGATTAGTTCTCAGATAATTTACCTATAATTAACAGAAATTGCTTGGTTAGAAAAGAATCTTCTATATCATCATATGTTAATGAACAATGTTAATCAATGAAAAAAATTGAAAAGGCTGTTCTCATGACACTATTATTTCTAATAAAATGAAATATTACCTCAGAAATCTTAAAATAAAATGGGCTTACACCCATCTCTGTCTCTCCCTCTCCCTCTCCCCCCCTCTCTCTTTCTTTCTCTCTCTCTCTCTCTCTCTCTCTCTCTCTCTCTCTCTCTTTCTCTCTGTCTCTCACACACGCACACACACACACTCATGCACACTCAGGCACACAAACACCTACACATAAACTATATAATATATATCCTGTTATATATAACATATATCATAAGACATATGTTTATCTTAAATATATGTATGCAGATTGTATATATGCATATTTATATGTATCTATAAAATCAAAATATTAAATATATAATATATATTCAGCAAACATTATATTGTTTGCAATTAAATTATGTTTGTAATTTTTCTTTTCCTATGTGCTGTTTTCTTTTAGGATAGACATCCTCCAATTTTGAAAGCTAAATACTTGAATTATTACTGAAGGAGTTACTCATATATACTTTTATTTAATTAAATGTAAATTAACAAATGAGTATAAAGTCAAACATTTTGTGCCCCATCAAGCATCTTCAATTCATTGCTGGTTGTTTTCAATTACTAAGCAATCCGTAGCTTATGCAGAGGAGAGAGTGACCCACAGAGGTCTGGGACCCTGACCTCTGATGGAGAATTATAAGAATGTGAATTTCTTTGATACTGAGCTGTAGTAGCCTAAGTTAAAGGCATTAAACAGAATGTCACACAAAGGAGAATGCCTAAGTTATGTGTTGAAAGCTTAGTGTAAATATCTGAGTTTGATGCCTGACTCCATTGAATGTTGTTTTCCCTATAATTTTAACGACATAACCAAAACCAAACAACTTTGAAATACCAAGAATGCATCATGCAGTTCTATAGAGCTCTGCCTCTGAAGTCTTCATCAATAGACAAGCAAAATGAGAGAGGCTCAAAGGCTAGGAGGATTTCTGCTCTGTGACTTGAAAACCTCATTATTTTCTAACAGGAACCAAGTCAGTATACGCCACAATAGAATCAGTACCTCAGAAGGCTTCAGTGAGCTTCAAAAACCTGTTAAAGAAGATATAGAGTTTGCTTGCAATTTACCTTTAGATCTTCTAAATATATAGTAGTGAGCTATGTTATTAAAAAATTTACTTGGGTGAACTATAATAATGTTTGTAAGAAAAATTTGTTAGATTTCAAACTTTAGTAACAAGTAAATTGAAGAATGTTATCAGACTTTCATTTTCAGAAGAAATTTTAGATTTTTCTACCCTCCTTTTGTCCCTCTGCCATTTATTCCTCTCTTTCTATATTTTAATATTCCAGTACCTTTTATTAGGTAACTCTAAAGTCCCACATCTTCAAACTTTACAGGTTCTAAAATATGAAGAATCAGTCCAAAAAAGATTAGCCTCAGCACTGGTGGCCAAACTATTAACTTCCCAAGTCTTCCCCTGACTTGGGAACATGTAACATCGTTTTCCTGAACTCAGTGCTAGGAATTGGTTTGCAACTTTTGGAGGCCTCAAGTAAAGACTGTTTTCTCAATAGGGTAGACTTGTGCTTTAGACTCCATCACTACCTGTTACAGAGTAGGTATTGCTATATCCACGAATCTATGACAGTCACTGAGTATATAGGACTAGGGAACAGTCCAGCCCAGTTTCACACTTGGAACTATGAAACTATGTTCAGTGATAGTAACTGTCCTACTTTGGACAACATAATAGGGAGCAATATTATATTACCACTGATGCATAGGACATGAAGGACAAAAGCACTTCCCCTTGAAGTAATTTAACCAAAAGTGAGACCAAATTTGAATTCATTACTTCTCTCTCTGTATGTCTCCCATTATTCTGTTATATATTCATTGAACATCACAGAAATGTCACCTGGCAAAGGAATGAGGGTAAACATAGAAATTCTTAACAAAATTTTGCGAGCAATTAAATTACTGTCTTAAACTGGCCAAAACCTATCAAGATAATGAACAAATACTATCAAAAATGTTCTTTTGGTGCTTCCAGTAATCATGATGAATATTTACTCTATAAAGCCATTTTATCTTTTTTTTATGTTTACGGAAAATTATTCTTTTAAATATAAACACACTTGCATTACTCTTGGATCAAGATCATGGAGAAATATATAACTTATTATTACAGTTACACACAGCTTAAGTGTAAAATTTGATTGTATCTAATATGCAAGGCAAAGAAGTTTGGTATTACATTGTTCTCTGAAAGGTGGGTTAAACAGACCGGCTGAGTACCCAGTAGGACGGCAGCTTTAAATTTTGAGTGTGACTTAATTTATATATTCTAGCTGCTAGTCCAGCAAAAGTTCCAGTCCCCTTGAATGTCCGAGATACTCTTTCATAATCTTGCATCACTTCAGGACACGACTTGATGTAAAAAGCATAGTGCTTGGCTGATGAAACAGAACACTACTGAGATCCTCCTGGCTCAACCCCAGCACTCGCAAATAGAGCCTCTGGATCAGCCTTGTCGTCAGAGAGAAACAAGTGCTCCAATCTTCCAGATTTCCATTCCATACAGTTTCACACATACAATGTGATCTTGGGCAATGAATGCGCCTGTGATAAACAGACCACAGAGTATGGATGAATGCTAGTCCAGCCCAGCTCTGGGTGATTTTGTTTGGTTGTGGGTTCAGAATGTCACATGTCAGTTCTGTATTTGTGGTACATGAGTAGCATAGGCACCCGGGGCTGGTCATTCCAAAGTGATTATGTCCCAAACCTTGTGGAATTTTGCTGTCTGATTACAGGCAGCTGGCATACCTCTGACCTGGGAGAGGTTTATGAGATGTGATTATCCTTGGTTAATGCTCTTCCAGATCGTGCTCAACAATGTGCCTGCTGCACATTTACGGAAAACATCGGCTTTATTTTGAGAGCTCTAGAGTTGGAATGATGACAACACACTAACACAAACCTCTCAGGAAGTTTGATTGTAGGGTACTATCTATTGGAGCAATAGTGGGTGTGACTGTGGACTCAGATGCTAAGAGGTGTTTGATATCTGGGTAAAGGATACACAAAGGTTGAGATTAGGGGCAAAAGAAGAATAACCTAGTCCTCCTCTGTGAAGATCATGCTATGTCAACAAGTACTAAAAGTTTCATGACACCATAGCTCAGTTAATTCTCAAAGTAAAAAAAAAAATGAACAGAGATTAACAAGGTGAACTTTCAGATAGACAATGTAAACAGAATTACTGAGACCTAAGAAAGTCTTGAAAGTGCCTACAAAGGAAAAAAAAAACCTCATTTAATAAGACCAACAATAAAGGAAAATGTCTTAGAACAGTCACTAGGTAAATTTAATCATGACATACCAAAAAGTAGCTCTCAACAGTGGTTGAAAAGAAAGAAAAGACTTTCAAGGCAGCAAGAGAAATATCACCACATTTATTCACTCATCTAAAAGAATGGCTGTTTCCTGGGAACTGGAGAGATGGTTCAGTGGGTGAAATGTATTCTGTTTCTGCAAAGGACTTGAGTATGTTTTTCAGTACCCTTGCATCCTGTAACTTTAGTTCGAGAAGATCTTACACCCACATCCAGACACATATATACACATAATTTAAAAAAATAAATAATAAGTATTTCCTTTTCACTCTGAGATTCAGCCATCTCCTTTTGAACCTTCCTTGCTAGTTAGCTTCTTTGGGTCTATGGATTGTAGCATGGCTATCCTTTACTCTACAGGTAGTATCCAATTAGGAGTGAGTACAGACCATGTTTGTCTTTCTGAGTCTGGGTTACCTCACTCAGGATGATCTGTACTAGTTTCATCCATTTGACAAGTTTTTTGGTATCATTGTTTTTACAGATGATTAATACCCCATTATGTAAATATACCACATCTTAAAATCCACTTTTCTATTGATATACATCTAAGTTTTTTTCTAGGTTCTGGCTATTATGAATGAAGTTGTTATAAACATATTTAAGCAAATATCTTTTTGGTATGGTGAAGTGTATTTTGCGTATATACCCACGAGTGGTATAACTGGCTCTTGAGAAAGGTGAGTTCCCAGTTTTCTGAGAAATTGTCGTTTTGATTTTCAAAGTGCCTGTTCAAGTTTGCAGTCGCAGCAGTGAAGGAGTGTTCCCCTTGCTCTACTTCCTCTCCAGCATGAGCTATCACTTGTGCTTTTGATCTTAGCCAATCTGACAGCTGTAAGATCAAATTTCAATGTCATTTTTAATTGCTTTTCCATGATGCCTAAGGATGTTTGACATTTCATTAAGTGATTCTGGGTCATATGAAATTCTTATGTTGAGAATTATATGTTTTGATCTGTGCCCCATTTTAAAATTGGGTTATTTAATGTTGATGTCTAGTATCTTGAGTTCTTTATATATTTTGAATATCAACCCTCTGCCAGATATGGGTTTGGTTTTTTCTACTCTCTTGGTTGCTGTTTTGTCCTTTTGACAGTGTCCTTTGCTTTGCAGAAGCATTTCAGTTTTATGAGGTAGGTACGGGGGGGATGGAAGGAGAAAGTACTGGGAGAGACAACTAAAATCTGGGAGCATCTCAGGAACAAGCTAGAAATCTAATACAGTAGAAACTTCCAGGGATCTATGAAGGTGACTGTAGCCAAAACTTCTAGCAATGGGGGATATGTAGCCAGAACTGACCATCTCCTATAACCAAGCTAGATATTCAGTGGAGAAACTGGGACACAAATCCAGCCACAGCTCTTGGACCTACAATTTGTCCTGCCTACAAGATGTGTAGGTGTAAAGATGGCACAGAATTTGTGTGAGTGGACAACAGATGACCTGTTCTGCTGAAAACCTTCCTCTGAGGGGACCCTATACCTGATTACCAGGACCCAGAGGTGGGATACTTCAGAGATCTAGGATAGAACTAAATATTAATGGAAAAAAAATTTATGAAATGATTTCTAATGATATTATGCTATACTCATAAAATGGTGTCTAGCTAAAATGTCATTAAATCGGCTTCACCCAGAAACTGATGGAAACAGATACAGAAACACACAGTCAATCATCAGGCTGAGCCTAGGGAATCCTGTAGAACAGGTAAGGAAGACTGTTTTTAGTGGAGCCAAAGGAACCACAAACAAACCCATAAGAAGCAACTAAAATGGATTTATAGGGGCTCAGAGAGACTGAACCAATGACCAGGAAGCCTGCATGGAAGCAACCTAGGACCTCTGCATACATGTTACTATTGTGTAACTTGGTCTTCGTGTGAGACTTCTATTAGTGAGAATAGAGACTATTACTGAGTATTACTGTTGCCTGCTTTTGGGACCCACCTCCCCTTCTGGATTTTCTTGTCTAGACTTTATAGAAGAGAAGATGCCTAGTTTCAATGTAACTTGATGTATCATGGTTTATTGATACCCATGAAATGCCCACCCATACCTAAAGAGAAACAGAGAAGGAGGAGAGCATGGGGGTGGGGTAGAGGATAATTGACAGAGAGGAACTGGGAGCAGAGGAGGGAGGGGAAACTGGTAGGGGTGTAAATAAAAATAAATACACAAAAACAAAAACAAAAATATTTAAAAAGTAAGAATGACTATTATAAAGGACCAATTGTGTTGACATTGTTAAAAATTCTGCATTCCATGGTTCTACATTGAGGGGGGATGTAAATTAGAAAAAAATTAAACTGGAAACTTCCCCCAAAGTTAAAAATTAAACGTCAGAGGTGTTCAGCAGTTTGACTACTGGGTAGTTTTCTAAAGAACTGTTATTAGTACCCCAAAGAGGCCTCAAAGTTCCCTTGGGAGTTATTGCACTGTTCACAATAGTAAAGAAAGGAACACAACTTAAGTGCACAACCTATGAATACATAAACTAAGCTAACATGGAATATAATCGTAACATTGCTATTTATGAACACACAGATGAAACTGGAGATTGCTGTGTCATGGTAAAATACCAAAGCATCAAAAGACAAAAAAAAATCACATGATTTAGCTAATGAGGGATCAAAAAAGAGTAATTTCACAAAAATCACCAGTAGAATGGTGCTAACTGGAGGTGGGACTGTGGACTGGGGAAGGATGGGTAAATACTGATCAGTATGCACTACGGGACAAAAGCGCTGGTGCACACTTTTATAAAAAGGTGAAAAGAAACAGTAAAAAAAATGAACAGTTCAACAATGTTCAGGAAATGAATTTTAAAAGTTTTTTTTCACAAAGAAATGACATTTGGAAGGATAGAGAGGTGGTAGCCTTGAGTACATATTGCTCTTGCCGAGGACCTGAATTTGTTTCCCAACAGCTACCCTGGGGACCTTACAAATGGCTGTAAACTTCAGCACTGGGTGCCCATCTCTTCTGGACTCCATAGGCATCTGCAATTATAAGTGTACATTCTGTCTCTCACACACTTCTACACATACCCAAAAGAAATGATGCTTGGAGAAATAGATATATTTAATTTGATTTAAATATTGGAAAATGTAAATATACATATAAACAATAAAATATCACCTGGCACTCAATAATTCTGTACAGTTTTGAATTTAGATTTGTGTCTTAGTTATGAGTATATTCAATTCTAAAAAAATTAACAGAAGTAAACAATGCATAGAATACATTATATTTTTCTACAAGTTCGTTAATATTATGGCATCATTAAAGATATTTTGGGCTCTAAGTATTTGCTGGTATATAGTTTAAAATTAATACATGTAAGCATTTTGATTTCATCTTTCATCAGTGAAGTATAATGAATTTTCTGTTTGAATGATTCCATTTCATGAAATGATTAATATAAATATTATAGTTTTCATATCAGAGAAACACAGCTGGTTATCCTCACAGCTTCAAATTAATGTTCCTTACACATCATGTTCCATGATGAATGTATCATAAAGCCTACAAATGACTTAAATTAAATTACATTTTCATAAAGCAAATCTGATCTCATTGTCTTATCACCTCAGAAAAAGCCACGAATACCCGAGCTTCAGGACAAAATTTCAATTGGCACCTAAAAAGAATAAGCAATAAATGCCCAGGAAAGTATTTCAGTGTTGGAGGAGGCCGCTTGTTTTGTTCTTAGCTGCCTGGCTAGCTCAGTTGGTATAGCATAAGACTCTTAATATCAGGGTCATGGGTTCGAGCCCCACATTGGGCACCATTTGTTGGAGGAGGGACCCTTATTGGTTCCTCAGCCACAGAACAATAACACAGAAACTGTATTAATTAAATCACTGCTTGGCTCATTAGGTCTAGCTTTTTATTGGCTATCTCTTACATATTAACTTAATCCATTTCTAGTAATCTGTGTATCACCATGTGACTGTGGCTTACCAGGTAAAGTTCCATCTGGCTCTGGTGGGGCTACATTGGCTTTTCTCTGACTCTGCCTCCTTTCTCCCAACATTCAGCTTAGTTTTTTCTGCCTAGCTAACTTCTTTCCTGCTATAGGTCCAAAACAGTTTCTTTATTCATTAATGGTAATCACAGCATACAGAGGGGAATTCCACATCATTTTAGTGTTTGATGTATATCATCATGAAATAACAGGGAAATGGAGACTGAGGGGTGGGGAATTTCTGGAAGCTTTCTCAGTGATATTGATACTTTACTTGAGTCACTTCACTTTGAATAACAGTAAAACTCTTAATAACATTACAGACTAAGCAGAAGTTTACCTCTACTTATACATTGTTAGTTCTTATATTTTAGATATATTTTATTTTATGTGTGAGCATTTTGCCTGCATGTACGTATATGCTTGGAGCCTACAAAAGGCAGAAGTCAGAAGAGTGTATCAGATCCCCTGGAATTAAAGTAATAGATGGGTGTGAACTTCCATATGGGCGCTGGGTTTCAAACCAGAGTCATCTGTCCTTTATCCAGTGCTTTTATCCACTGAGCAGTCTTTCTAGTCTCATGACTCTCTTCTTGGTATATATCCCAGATACAAGACAAGACCTTGGTTTAACTCAGCACGATAGTATCTGCCCAGAACCAAGGAAAACAGGACTATCTTTGTTAATGTTGAGTTCAAACCTTAAGAAAAATTTATTTCCCAACTGTGGATAATGGTCTCTGATTGAAAGAGTACTTCTCAGAGCTCTAATGTGTCCCTTTGAACCCTAAGTATACATGTCTTGTAGTAGACTTCAGTGGGAAAGAAACCAGGAGGTCTTGCTAATGCCTTTTTCAAAGCCTGCCAATGATGTTTTAGATGGCTTTCCTGTCTGTTTTCTTCTTCTAATAAAGGCAATCTACCCAAACATTTGCTTAAATACAGTCTCTGTAGGAATTAAAATAGTAAAGACAGTTTCACTTTTTGAAAGTTACAGATTCTACCTCATACATCAAGGATACTCGTCATCACTAGCTAGCTATCTTAAGTACTGGCTGGTCCCTATTGATTAAGTTTTATTGTGGCTATTCATGAACCTCACTAAACAGTACTAACACCTGTGGACTAAGTGTCCAAATAATACCTGAGCTCATGAGGGTATTTTTCATTCAAAGTACCACATGTATCATCAGGCTCCCGAGGAATGTGGCTCCCATAAAAATGAGAAATCACAGACACACATTTAGCAGACTAGGAAACTATAGTTTTACAAAGGACAAATGATGTTTGATAAGAATACCACTTTTCTCTGTGAAAATATGTCTTTAACACTAAGGTGGGCTTCTTGAAGGCAGCACAGAGATGCATATTCTTTCTTTCACTCTTCTGAAATAAGCCTTCCTCTATTTTCCATAGGTTTTGTTTGTTAGATGTAAGTTTTTTTAGACTGATTATATCAGACAGCTTCTGCTTCCAACATGGGAGATAATTTTATTGGATCTATTAAGTCAGCTTGACTATCAAAGTGGTTTAGGATATTTAATGTATTGCTCCAGGTTCTTCTGGCTTTCAAAGTTTTCATTTATAAACTCACTATCACTCTTTGGACACCGACCCACAAAAGAACACACATAATTAAATTGAACTTAAAACAATAAATTTGAGATAGTCTTAAAATCCAACAAATATAGTTTTATATTAACTTTGAAATGGCATCTATGTACAAAATGAATTGGAAAAAATATGACATTAAATCATTTAAAACAAATTGTATATCATTAAAGAGAAGGTTAAGGACAAAAGTAGATGCAATTAAGGCAGAAATTATTTTATTTTCTAGATACTCATTTTATTTAATAGAGGAATGTTTTGATAGCTTGATTCAGCCATATTTTATTCTCTGTACTTGTAAGGATACGGAAGAATTAGACTAAGAATGACAAGGATTATAAGCCTTGGATTATCAGAAATGATACATAGTCAAATAGTTTAGCAAGCTGCTCTAGTTAGGGTTCTCTAGAGGAAGGTAATTTATAGAATGAATCTCTCTCTCTCTCTCTCTCTCTCATATATATATGAGAGAGAGAGAGAGAGAGAGAGAGAGAGAGAGAGAGAGAGAGAGAGAGAGAGAGAGAGAGAGAGAGAGAGAGAGAGGGGAATTATTGGAAAGGCTTACAGGCGGTGGCCCAGGTAGCTCAACAACGTTTGTATACCAAGAGAAGGTCCAAGAATCCTGTAGTTGTTCGGTTCACATTTATGGATGTCTCAGTTGTTCTTCAGTGTATGCTGGAATCCTGAAGAAGTGGTCTCTAATGACAAGGAAGGAATGGACTAGCCAGTGTGAGCAAGGGCAAGCTGGCAAAGAGAGCAAGCTTCTTTTTTCCATGTCCTTTATACAAGCTGTCAGAAGTGTGGGCCAGATTCAAGGTGTATTTTCCCACTTTAAATGATCTGGGTAAAGGGTGTATCTTACCCCCTCTAGAGATCTCAGTAAAGGGTGTATCTTCCCACCATGATGATTTAATTACAACATATCACTCTCAGTTGTGCCCTGCCATTTGGGTTTTACTTATTCCAGATGTAATCAATTTGACAACCAGGCATACCATTACACTTCTGGATTGTAGATAAATATGTAGTTAATCTGACCCCCATGTTCTTAATTGGTATAAAAAAAATCTCTCAGTACTGATTAAGATGAATAAATTTAAAGAGTTATTATAATTCTGTATAAAATAACAATTTTTTTGGTTAATAAACATTTTGATTATTATTTTGAAAATTACTTAATTCTCTTAAGTCATTCTGCAGAGTGTTTATAATCATAAAACATTTGTTAGTATATTATACAAGCACCTGCATGATATTGCACATTAAGGTTTTAACTTAATCTCTTCTGTTGAAGTAAAATACATTGATCAGAATCATGTAATACACTTCTAAAAAATGGTTTTTACTTTTAAGTCTCTTGATATTATTAAATTTTATTTCTTCTGTTTTTTATAATGTTTTAAATCACAAATTACCAGACGTCCTGTATTTTACATAATATATACCTAAAGTATCATATTTATAAAGTTCCATTTTCCCTCTCTCATCACCAAAGACAAAGGTGTATATTTCATTGATCATACCTAATGCTGAGAGCTACTGGTAAAAACTGCACCCAAGAATGACACTTCCTGAAATAAATGTTTCTGATGTGGTATGCACTTATGACTTCAATATTAAAATTGTCCATGAAGCATGTGGATTAGTTTAAGTCTTATTTTTCAGCTACAGATACATCTAAAATGATATTCTGTGAAAAGAATGTTAAACACAGCTTGTGACTTTCTTATGTTCATGTAATAGAGACTAATAAGTGAGAATTTAGTGGACACAAATGTAGCTGTACGAATACTCAGATATTACCGTGATTTGTTACATAACGTCAATTAGGTATGGTGGCACACACTTTCAATCCCAGCCAGCACTTGAGAGACAAGGCAGGTACGTCTCTGTGAGTTTGAGTCTAGCCTTGTCTACTAAGTGAATTCTAGTGGCATTTCACTTGTATTTTAATAAATAAAGCCTGCCTGAAGTTCAGAGAGCAAAGAAGCCTCACTGGTCAGCCTTACCAACCATGCAATGCTAACACACACCGTTAATCCATGCAGCCACACTAGTTGCTATAGAAACCGGACTGTGCATGTCTTTAATCCCAGCCCTAAAGAGGACTATAAAATGGGAGAAGACAGCTCACAGAAAAAGTCTCTTTCTGATATTCCTGGAGAGAGTATTGTAATTTTCAAACAAAGGTTTAGGTAAGAGCCAGTGTTTGGCTATTTTGGCTTTCATTTATTTCTCTGAGTTTTTCTTAATATTGCTTTAGTGAATTCCAGGACAGTCGGGGCTGTTACACAGAGAAACTTTGTCAAACCAACAAACAAGCAAGCAAACAAACTAAACAAAAAAAGGAAACATGGAATCCTATGTCCATGAATAGTAACTTATGTTTGAATTTTTTACTTTGATTATTAGATCCTTAGGAACCAGTACCCATTTTTGAAGGAAAATTATTGAAGAAATTTAATATCCTCTTTTTTGGGGTCTCTAATTGTCATTTACAATTTTTGAATATCAAAATAGACCACATAGAGATGCCTAAGATTGAACAAATATCATTTGCAAATTTGTTTTTATTTATTCTTAAAAAAGTTACCAACAAGTCAGTAACAAAAGGAATCTCCCCCCCACACACATAACTAAAGGTATCTATAAAAATTACCACTATTTTACATTTTAGTTCAAGATATAAGACTGAAATAGTGTCTGCAATGTTAAGGAACAATGAAAGATGCTTGCTATTACAACCTAAAGCTCAACATTGTGCAAGTTTTAGCAAGAGACATGAGTCAAGATAAACAAGAAAATACTAGGAGAAAAATAAAGGAATGGAAAATACATGGAAAAATGTGTACCTTTGCAGAGAACACGACTGTGTAGAAAAAAAAAGTCTCTGATTTTTTTCAAATACAAAGTGTGTGTATGAGAGGGGGGGTTAAAGAGAGAGGAGAGAGAGAGAGAGAGAGAGAGAGAGAGAGAGAGAGAGAGAGAGAGAGAGAGAGAGAGAGGGGAGAGAGGAGAGAGAGAGAGAGAGAGAGAGAGAGAGAGAGAGAGAGAGAGAGAGAGAGAGAGAGAGAGAGGAGAGAGAGGAGAGAGAAATATTAAGTATATCAGTGATGTTACAGAATGAGAGGCCAACATACTAAGATCCATTTATATACGCCTAGCAATGGACAATCTAAGAAAGCAAAATCATTTCATCTGTCTGATCTCCCCAATATATAAGACATCTAAAAATACAGACTGGGATTAGAGTGGCCTGTCATGAAACCCGTTCTAGCTACCCATGAAAGCTTGCTTGTTACTATCTTAATATCCACATATATCTCCTTCCCCAGCTCCAAATTCTATTAGCCTTTTGTAATAGACCCAAATACGCCATCCATTGGAAAGATCACAACGCAGGCTCTCAAGACTTTGAAGGCTTCTATGCCTCAAAAACTGTTTCCCATGTTTATAGAGAATGGATCTTATTGTAGAGCTTTCTATTGCTCTTTAATATAGTAATATGTGACAGACCTAAAGTAATATGTTTAGGTGTTTCTGAATGAATATGTCACTCAATTCTGTCTAAAGACACAGGAATGATGGTTGTTAGGGAGTTTCAGTGACAGAATTCTTTAGTTGAAATTAAATTAAATTAAAACCCGTGGAAGAAACAGACATTCCTATTGCTGCCATTGTGATTTCTTCACATTGCTTGGTATGGAAGAAATTGAAGGGACTGATGTTTTGTTCTACATCTTCCCAAGACAGAAAAAAAAAAATAAAACAAAACAAATTCGGAGAAAGTGTAAAAAACAAGCTGTGTCTTTAATGAGGGTCACTTAATTTAATGAACCTACAATATCCCTAAACATATCAGAAGATTTTAAATCCCATTGTTTTTTATGTAATTTGACTAAATTCTCATATCACTGTAAGGAAAAGTACATTGGTTTCTATAATTAATAAGTATTGCATCATTTATGGGCCTATTTAACAATTTTAAATTTACTTTATAAAGAAGAAAATATAAAATTATCAGTATTAGCTGTCCTATAAGAATGGGTTATATTTAACTAGTTGATTATGGAAGGATAGAGCCACTTCAGGATATTTAAGTTATTCAGATACTGTACAGTATATCACACTTTGCAATCACAAGAAACCCAAGAATGTCAAAGGCATATGAAGCAATACATACAATGTGAGCACTAGGGGACCAAGCAAGTTCTGTCCCACAGAATTCATTTACTGGATTATCAAATCATACTAGGAACCTTGCCTTTCCTTCCCTCATGTACCACTGTTCAAAAATTTAAAGGATTTTATTTTATTTATTTATTTACTTATTTATGTGTGTGTCCACATGTGTGTATGCATACACACAGACCATGCTTGTGTATGACAATATGTGTGTCGAAATCAGAGTATGACTATCAGCACCTGCTTCTCTCCTTCCACTATAAGGAGTCTATGGATCCAATGTTCCAATGTGGTGAGAATTCACTCAATGTTCCCTTCCTCGCTGAGCCATCTATCATATTTTCTGACAAAAGTAAATGTACTAGAATAATATTTTTCAGTTGTTTTAATACAAAATGTCCTTATTTACTTGAAATTTAATCAGATTTTAGAACTAAAACCACAATTTAAAACAATTTATCTCAAGTTATTTGAGTAGTAGTATGTAAACCAAACACTAAAATACACACATATAATAAGGTGATCGAAATTAAATCACCAAATAATTGGGGAGACATAGTTCCAACTAATCATCTCTTGTCACCAAATGAAGCTTCCAGTGCCTGGGTAACATCTAATTGAGTTGTTGGCCAAAGGGGTCCCATGGGAATACCCCCAAAACTCAGGCTGTTGCCACAAACTGACAGAAAGGCTCTAATGATGAAGAGAAGGCCTACACATCACTGAATATGGAAAAGTCTAGTTCGTGCCTACATAGAGACATTATACCTGCATTCTGATGTCTTTGGAACAAGGACATAATCTTCATTCCACCAAAATAGAAGCATAAATGCCAACCCAGCCACAAACCCTCTGATTTGCAATGCTGTTCTGCCTTCAAGGTATGCTAGAGCAAAGGTGGCACAAAGCTTATGGCAGGAACTAACCAATAGCTGGCTTGATTTGAGGCCCATTCTACAAGATGGAATCCATACCCAACACTGTTTGGGTGACCAAAAACCTGAGACTCGACTTCCCAGGGACCTGGGGTAAAACCAAATACTACTGATCTAACAAAAGAAGCAATAATGTCCTAATGACATTCTGCTCTACCTAGGGATTAGTGTCTTCTTCAGCCATTATTAGAAAAGCTTCCTCCTTCATTATAGGAACAAATGCACATACCTGAAACCACACATCATATAAAGAGTGAGAGACCTTGGAACAATCATCACTAAATGGGATATCTCTATTAAATCCCTTTCCTCAGGGCTCAGGAACCCCTGCTATAAAGGAGGCAGAGAAAGTATGTGAGCCAGAGGGGATGGAGAACATCAAAAAACAAAGGTCTATAAATAATATGAGAAAAGCTCATATGAACTCACAAAGATTGAGGCAGCAAGCACAGGGCCTGCATGGGTCTGCATGGAGTCTTTAGTGTATACATTATGGCTTTCAATTTAGTGCTTTTTATGGGATTCCCAAGTTTACGAAGAAGTGGGTCTCTGATTCTGTCTAATTCTGTGTCTTCCCTTGGGCTCTTTTCCTTCCATTGGTCTGTTTTGTCCAATTTCAATATGTAAGTTTTATCTTAGTGTATTTTATTACTATTTCTCAGAATCATTCTGTTTTCTAATGAAAGACAGAAAGGGAGAGGGTCCAACTGAGAGGGCATGTGGATACACACTGAAAAGAATACAGGGAGGATGAATGGTAACTACAATATATTATGTGAGGAAAAAACATGTATTTTTAATAAAGGAAAAACAATTCACAAAGAGAGATTGAAACCCAGTACTGACATAATTCTAAATGGAGAAAACATAAAGAAAATTTCCTTTTATTTCAGATGTTGAAGGACGCCACTTGGTGACTTGTAAGTTTCTGGACAGCCCAGATCCCCAAAATAATCACACAGAAACTATATTAATTAAATCACTGTGTGACCCATTAGCTCTAGCTTCTTATTAGCTAACTCTTACATATTAATTCAACCCATTTCTATTAATCTGTGTATTGCCATGTGGCTGTGGCTTACCAGAAGTTCCAGTGGCTGTCTCTGGCAGGGCTACATGGCTTCTCTCTGACTCCACCTTCTTCATCCCAACATTCAGTTTAGTTTTCCCTGCCTACTTCTGTTCCCTATAGCTTTGCTATAGCCCCAGACCATTCCTTTATTTATCAACGGTAATCACAGCACACAGGAAAATCCCGCACAATCAGATTCAGTTTAGAAGTAATCTCTTGTTAAAGCTCTGTCTTGCAACCAAATGTCCACTTTCAGCCGCTAGTCTGACTTTATCCCCAGATGGAAAAGGGGAATAAGCTAACACTAAAACTGATATAACCACAGAATGTTAAATGCTTTCTGAGCCCATAACAAAACAACATATTTTTTTTGCTCAATTTGAATTTCATTTAATTGTGAAAGACTTACTAGAATATGAAAACTTACATGTTTTGACCTTTGACCTCTATATTTAATTAAACTTTTCCTTTTTTTAAAAAAAATGTGAATCTGTAATGTTAGAATAAGCAGTTTTCTGGAGCAGATAATTTGAAGATTAAAGTAAATTCCTTTTTTGATAAAGAATTCATAATGTCAAATTCCATGAAGAAATTAAGAACTTTAGAGTATTCCCCTAAAAAGTTAATGCTTGGCAAGTAATTAAATTACTATACTTTGGCTTCCTCAGACCTCTTTCTACCATTTAAAAAGAAGATAACGAGAGGTATTTAAGATACTTCTTGTGATTACTCAAGAGAAGTGGCCATACAGTTGGGAATATGACTCACATGAGACAATTGCCTAAAGTATAGCATTTGCTATGACTCTTCATTTAGTAACTGAGAGTGTAATGCTCTGTAATCAGAACTCACACCATCACCCAAAAGTAAGTTCCTTCTAGTGAGACTATGCCAATGAATATAACAGAATGTTATCTAATCCAACAACTTTTATAAAACATAGCAGAATTTGTAGGCTTTCTAGTATGTAAAGCTCAAAGGCTCAGAACAAAAGAGAAAGAACTAAAAAGCAAAAACAATAGAAACTTGTAGGTGGCGACTGTTCTTCTCTTCCCAGCTGCCCAGACCCCAATATTCACACAGAAACTTTATTACAACACTGTTTGCCTTAGTGGGTCATATTTATTATTAACTAACTCTTTTATCTTAAATTAACCCATCTCCATTAATCTGTGTATCAGCATGAGGCTGTTGCTTATTGGTAAGTTTCCAGCATCTGTCTCCTTCGGCAGCTACATGGTGTCTTCCTGACTCTACCTACTCTCTCTCTATATCTCTTCCAGTCTGGCTATATTTTGCCTTGCTATAACCTAAAACAGCTTCATTATTAGCTAATGGTAATAAAACATATTCACATCAGAAACTGTACTAGTTTAAATTAGAAAATTAGGTCTAGCTTGTGCATCCCAGTGAGTATGATTCTGGGCAATATTATCAAGTTCTGATTAATAGTAACAAAGGTAGAATTTGTTGAAATGCACTGTCTCCCAATATAAGGATAATTATTTCCTCCCTCTTGAGATCTAAGATGGAAATAGCAGCTCTTATAGAAATCTTACTAACAGAAAAGAACCTTTGAAAAAGACTAGAATCCCGAGCCTACACCATTGAAAACATGTTAAATATGACTGATCTGCTGACATCTCTTTTTTGAGACAAAATACTCATCTATGTCCATATACAAAATATAAATTCTTCAAAATTTATTGAGTTTGTCAGTGTTTAAAAGAAAATTGCCTCCCATCCAAACACTAACCAAACTCCATCCCACTTAGATTCTCAGATGAGGCAAGATTGGCACATTTACCTCTTTTAGAGCTTTTGGCCAATGGGGGTTACTTTTGGCTTCTCTCTGGTACTTCTCAGTAAGACTATCTTACTGAAGACTCCACATACCAGAGGCTTAGAACATGGAGGGATATAACTTGTGATTGGCTCAAAGTTACATCTGTACTTGGTAGAGTTCATAGTGCTAGAAAGTGCTATGCATGCTCCCCTGGAGAAAGTTTCTGCCATCTAAGAACTGTGTAAGTTACAGTAACAAACTACCTGGCAGGACAAGCACACTGGTAAAATACTCATAGACTAGTTCATAACTCAACCCTTATTAGAGAAACTTCTTGCAGGTTATGAGGATTAACACAGAGTCCCACAGGTAGTCAACATGCAGAGAGTAAGAGACTTTCAAGTCCCAACCCTAAACGAAATGTCTAGAGCACAGCACTTCCCTCAAGACTCAATATATTTGAAAGAGAAGGCGGGCAGACTGTAAGAGCAGGAAGTGAGATCTGACTTAAGAAAATAGCGTTTTCAGGTTCTGGCTATAACAAACAATGCTGCTATGAACATAGGTTTTTTAGCCTACTGCACGTATTGGCTTTGTGGGAGCCTAGGCAGTTTGGATGCTCACCTTATGAGACCTGGATGGAGGAGGGTGGGCCTTGGACTTCCCACAGGGCAGAGAACCCTGATTGCTCTTTGGGCTGACAAGTGAGGGGGACTTAATTGGGGGAGGGGGAGAGAAAGGGGAGGCGGCGGTGGGGAAGAGACAGAAATCTTTAATAAATTAAAAAAAAATTAAAAAAAAAGAAAATAGCGTTTTGCCGGGCGATGGTGGCGCACGCTTTAATCCCAGCACTCGGGAGGCAGAGGCAGGCGGATCTCTGAGTTCGAGCCCAGCCTGGTCTACAAGAGCTAGTTCCAGGACAGGCTCCAAAGCTACAGAGAAACCCTGTCTCGGAAAAAAAAAAAAATAGCGTTTTATAGACCAAAGGAGGTTGTGGTAAATGTGAACTCACAGCATGCCTAAGAAATACACAATCTCAAGTCAGAAAACACCCCAGCATGGAAGAGTGGAGGCATGCATTGAGTACCACTCCTAACTGAGGAGTTTATCACAGTTCTTTTTACCAGGAGAGGGAAAGGCAGTCTTCATCAATGGTGTGACACTCCAGAATAAGATCATGCCCAAAAGTAATCAGCCAAGACAAAGTGGACTTTAGGTGTTTTTTTTTTGTTTTTTTTTTTGTTTTTTTTTTGTTTTTTTTTTTTGGAGGTGGAGGTAGAACATGAGGTCGAAGATGGAGGAATGGAGGAAGATAAAGATGGAGAGGAGGTTGGATATAATCACAATACATATATGAAATTCTCAGTGAATTAATAAAAATATCATAAAAGAGAAAATGGCATGAAAATGCATATGCCTAAAATTCTCAGAATAATTAATTCTTCTTCATAATTTGAATCTATACTAGTTTTAGTATATCTTCAACTTTTCCAAAGTTATTTTGAAATGGTCACGTTTATTTTCTTATATCTTATGATTACTGTACGACAAAGGTAGACTCATTAAATTTTTATAATTTAAGTAAAGCATAAGATAATGAGTCATATTTTATCTTCATGTCATGATTTATAATGCTTTAGCAAAGATAATTTCACCTGTAAGTGATTAATTCCCATGTAACACTTTCAAATTTTTCTTTGAATTCAGTTAGAAAAGCATGTTTTCCAAGATATGCTGTGGCTTGGATTTATATAGTTTTGTTTGTTTCCAGAGAACAAAAATATTTATTATCTGTAATACATGAGAATTAGATAATGCTGTGTAGCTTATCATATTATGTAGGCAACAATTTCTCCCTGTTATTGCTTTACACCAGGGACTCTCTGATAACATCATATTATTTATCTCCCAAGGCACAGACATTATTACCACAGGGTTTAATCATATTTTTTAGATCGAAAGGTTTCTCCTTGACATTGTAGTGGTGATGGGAAAGCAATTTTTTTGCATCTTTCAAGCACAGAATCAACTCTTACTTGAGTGAATTCTTTTTCATTTTAACTTATTGAAAGAATAATCTGGAAAAGAATAAGGTAATATAAGCTAAACCCTAACTCTTATTGTTGAACTTACAAGTAATGTATTTCAATGAAACAATTGTTTCTTTGGATTACTGATCAAGGTTTTCCTAAAAGACTGGACTTTCAACAAAAATGCATCGTGCTTTAAATCAGCTTGGATATTTATAAGGTGTAATTGTTTTCTAAAAGGGTTGATGATGCATCCGTTATGAAACATCAGTAAATATTAATTTTATTTGAAACATTATAGTATTATGAGAATGATAGTTATAAGTATCCAGTTTCTTACAGTCAGAAAATAAACAATTCAGAGGTCCAGAAGGTCCCAGAAACTGATCAGGTTCACTCCTCCCTTAGCACACATAATAAATAAGGAGTACTAAGATTACGAGTGTTCTCAGACCACATGAGCTGCCTGGCAGAGATATTCTCCAAACTGCTGAGCTGCCTGCACCTAGTTCAGCAAATTCCAGCTTTCCAGAAATCATGAGCTGTCATCAGTGCAGGCCTTAATTAGATGCTTTCAGTCAGACCTGCCCCTGTAAATAAACTATTACCCATAGTCCTGTAAGTAACCCCAATATAACTCATTTTTATCTCATCAAGTTGGAGTTTGGTGGTATTTCTTTTGGTCTGTCACCAGTTAGTTAACTGCACCTTGTAGACACTTGCTCTCTTCTCATGAGGGATATTCTCTGAGAACAGAAGCCTGAAAATTGGGGGTCTCTCTCTCACTCTCTCTCTCTTTCTCTCTTTCCTCTCTCTCTCTTTGTGTGTGTGTGTGTGTATTTGTGTGTCCATTTGTTTAGTTTTGTACTTAGTATTTTAATTACAAATTACATATATTTAAATATATAGTAAAAAATTTTCTTGCAGTCACTATTTTTTTCTAACACACAATGCCAAATGTGAGTAGTTCTTCCTCTTTGCCTATGCTTGAGGCATCATGTTCATCTCGGTAGTTCAATTTGCTGTGTTGTGTTGCCATTACATTGTTCTGAAGGCTGTACATACACAAGCAAACTATACCTGTTTAGGTTACAATCTAGGAATATTCTCTCTGTAAGCCGTATCTTGTCCCAGGATTGCTGCCTTGTGTTATTTTATGTCAGAAGTAAAGGCCTAAATCCCACTGCTCTCCTAGAACATTTTCTTCAGTTCCTTTTATTCAAAGGCTTTCCACAGAGTACTTGTACCTAAACCATACAGGAAATGCAGTGCAAACACAAACAAGTAAATGAAAACCAAAAGGGTATATAAATGGGTGCTCCTTTCCCAAGGCCTAAACACCCAGAGAACTGTGAATTCTTCTTAGCAGTTGTGTTTAAAAAAAATAGAATTACAACATTTCTCCCTCTCTTTTCTAAACTCCAAGCCCTCCTATATACTTCTTCTGCTCTCCTTCAAATACATGGCCTAGTTTTTCTTTAATTGCTATTGCAGGCAAATATATTCCTAACACACACACACACACACACACACACACAAATGCACACACATTCAGCCTTGGAGTCAAATTTCTATTGTCCAACATTGTTGGCTGTAGACCCTGCCCCAGAGTGTAATCAACCTACTAGGTGTATAATCATTAAAGGAAACTGTCTCTGAAGAATAATTTTTAAATAGAAGTTCACTAAGAAAAATTGGCAAATTAGTTTATTTCTATGCTATATTAGTAAAGAATTATTGAAAAGAATGAAGAGATTATAAAGAATGTGAAACTAAAATTTCATTCTGATTTATCTACATGGAAAACTCTCTGTTCCTTTCTGTCAGACTATACCTTAACTAATTTCTTAGTTATCTGTTATGCTTTTTCAGGTTTAAGGTGTTATACTTTCATGGCATTCAAACACTGTTTATTCTTTGTAGATTCTCTCTATTTACCACCATAGTAATTGTCTTGATACAATTTAAATATTCTTACTAGGAATGTGGCTATATTATTGACACCTGTGAGCAGTCTTTTCAGCTGCTAATTCCATCAATTTCTACAGACTGAATATTTTCAAATAATCGTATATACTCGTTTCATATTTTATTGTCTTTTGCTCTCAAATTTTGTACAACTTAAAAAAAATAAAAATAAAATAGTGATATGGCCTAACCTAACTCAAATTCTATAAACCACCTGATTTCCAGAGCATTTCTCATTTTTTATATTTTCTTTTAGATTTTTTTTGCTTTGCAATTTAAATGACAAAACATTGCAAAAATAATATCACCATTTTTCCTCTGATAAAATTTTATTGTTGTAATATTTTGTCATTTTTTCTTCTTCAGCTGTTTTCAGTGCATTGAAGGTATGATTTACTACAGATATTTTGGCTGAACATTCTTTTTCTTCTACTCACATCATAAAAGTAACAACTACAATCAGCTTACACTGAAGGATTCTTTCATTCTAGAAATGCCTTAAGGTGTATTATTTCAAAGGAATATGTGGCATGGTTTTTTTCTGAGATCTGAGATTCTCCTGCCATTTATATTTACTTCCTGAAGCCATTTTATTGTTAGGTAGCATTATCCTCATGGGGTGGTTTTATTTTTCCTTTATCTACACACTTTGGAATTTTTATACAATTGTCCAAATAGAACAAGTATCTTTAGCGCAACATAATACTCTTTCCCCCATAATCTCCTGTCTCCTCTAACAGTCAGTGTCCTCTGAATTCTTTCTAACTATGACCTTTCCATGCTGCCTTTTTCAGAGTCCAGATACTGAAAATCCCCTCACCCTATATCTGACCTCTTCTGTGGTGTCAGACATTGGCCAAAGTTTTCAGTCCCAAATTAATTACCATTATCTACTTGCTTGGGCCCATTGACACCTGGAATTCATCATTTTCTGGTTTCCTGAAATCCTTACCAAGTTGGATTCCTGTTCATATTTCACATTTATTCTTTGTTATCCCCAGACAAAATCTTGTGATGTCTAATTATGCTTAAGAAATGGATTGGAAAATAAGGCTATCATCTTCCAATAAGAGCATATTTTGCTATTACTTTTTAAGTTACTCTTTAAATATATAAAGCTAACTATTGTTAGTCTGAAGTTTTTGTTCTTTATTATAGGCCAATACTGAAACAGGCTAGAAATAGAAATGGAACAGTGAATAGGTGTGAAGTACCATTCCAGCAGGACTACTCAAGAAGAGAATATCATGTACACATGTGAGTAAAGTATTTCTTTCCTTTATTTTTATCATTTGTTCTTATGGAATGTATTCATAAACATTTCCCACCAGTTATGCATGTAATTGTTGTATAAACCGTCTTTTCCTTTGTGTCATGAAGAACACTGACATGACCCTTTCCTTCCCACCATTGTCTAGGATGCTCAAGACCAGGGGCTATGCTGAGAAGTCTGCTCCATGATTGCACTGTATCTCCAAGGGTGAGATTACCCAGATGTAATCACACCCACGTTCAGTAGGATCTGAGTCATTGCACAGGGTCACTTTTGTAGTTCAAGAAAATCTAATAATGTCGACCTTCTGAAGCTTGATGTAGAAATAAGAGACAAGAAGGGAGTACAAATAAGTTATTATTAGTAGAAGAAAGAATAGTCATGAAGGCGATGTCCCCAGTTAGTCCCTTGGGAAGCTGAGGATAGGGAACCTGAACTGACCCTATCCTATAGCATTACTGATGAATATCTTTCATATCACCATAGAACCTTCATCTGGTGATGGATGGAGATAGAGACAGAGACCCACACTGGAGCACTGGACTGAGCTCCCAAGGTCCCAATGAGAAGCAGATGGAGGGAGAACA
>NW_026067912.1:19502145-19597692 GCF_014885135.2 Alexandromys fortis | reverse complement strand
GGGAAATGGGAGGCTGGGAGGAGGCGGAAACTTTTTTTTTCTTATTCTCATTAAAATAAAAAAAATGAAAATAAATAAATAAATAAATAAAAATTAAAAAAAGAAATAAATCGATAATAAATAAAGAAATGCTATTTGGGGTAGGATAGATGGTTCAGTGGGTAAAGGATCTTGCTTCACAAGCTGGGAATTCAGAATTTTATCCCTGGACACATGCGAAAGTGGGAGAGCCTACTCCCAAACATGCCCTCTTGTCTTCCATACACACATTATAGAACTCGCCTACCCAACAGACATCAAACAACAACAACAACAATAATAACAAATAGTAAATAAAATCTTCAAAAAAGTATATTATTTTTAAGTCATTTTCTTCTGTAGCCCGAAGAAGCTTAAAGTGCAGTATGTTCACTGGTCTTCAACTTTAATCATCAGCTTAGATGACTTAAGTTGGGGCTTTCTACTTCAGGCTAATGACATAATTAAATAGAAATTTCCTGAGGTATTTATCATATCTGGATCAGATATTTCCTAATATTATGAAAGACTTGACTTCCCTAGAGTAAAACTTCTGCAGGAAGTAAGATTTGCTCCTCTGCCAATGAGTAATTTTATATCATACCGAGCAGAATGCCGTGAAGGGGTAGGCAGAAATAATATCCATTATGGAATGGCAAACCTTATTGCTGACTATCCTCCTCATACTGTCTTGAATATTTGGAGAAAGCAGAGTAACTTGAGATGAAATTAAGTTACAATTTAGGAAAAAGAGTTACAGATTTCCTTCTGAAAAGGAATCATTTTTTCCTTTTCTAAACACCATGAAATCTGAATTTTCAGTATGATTTTAATGATCAAATCTAATCATCCCTGTGTAGTAGTTACTAAGCTTATGAAAGACTGACTAGGCAGACACTCCTTTATAACTTCAAAGCAGATAACAAGAACAACAAAAACAATGTCTCTGGTAGGTATAACTCATATGTCAACAATTGAGTTATACAGTCTAGCATTGGCGGTATTTGATTATCTGAATTTTGTGAATATGGCAGAAAACTACTATAATCAAACCTGGAAGGTATATAATTTATAATCTAGACTGAAATCACAATTGAGTTTCCTAAAACATACATATTACAATTCTTACAGCTAATTCACACTAGTGGATACTGGCATTCACATGGTAAACAAAGCAGTGCCAATACCCTGACAGATAAAATAGAGGCACATTGATTGCATTAATTATTTTTTTTGACTAATGGCAACTGAAATGCACACACATCCGCACTAATTTCACACACATACACGAGTTTTTAATTGGTTAAAAAATAGTGATTATTTTTAAATTAAGGATTTATTTTTGCTTGTGTGAGAGTGATGTGTAAGAGCATGTGTCTATCAGTGCATTTGCCCAAGGAGACCCCAGGCATCTGACCAATCTGGTCCTGAGATTCTAGATGTTGGGAGGTCCCAAGTGTGGGCGCTAGAAACCCAACACAAGTCCTCTACAAGAGTAATACTCTTAATCGCTGAGCCAGCTCTCTAGCTGATAGTTGATAAATCATGAATCACTGGTTACTTCAAGTTGTCTGAATGCAGTATATCTTTGATAAGTTAATTCTGCAAATGGACACAGCATGGACGGTCTTGTTTTGACTATGCTAGGAGTCAAGGAACATGCATTTCACATTTGAGGAAAGAAGGAGGCATGGTAAACGACTGATAATCTGTTTGTCTTGTCATGGTTTCCAAAACCCCGAATCACTTGGCTGTCAGATACGCTGAAATCTTTTTTTGTTTCAGAGTGATGTTTTGAAATTCTCTGAGACATAAATTGCAACATAGAGAAATGGTCAATTAAAGGTCTTTGTTTTTTTCATTTGCACTGTTTGGGGAGCTGCCACATGCCTTGAGTGCTCTAGGCTGAACACTATGTGAAACGAGCACTTGACATCAAACACAGCAAGATGAACAGAAGAAATTCAGTCATGATGTCTCCTATAAGCAGTGACTGAGAATGGCTAGACTTGCCATGCCCTGCTACAGTGCTTCTGTGGGAGCAGCCTTTTCCAAGAAGCATAGATGGGATTCTTGAGGGCAGCATGTTTGCTAGGGGAGAAAACATGTGCCTTGTGTAATTTCCCTCGGTGTTGCTTCATGTCACTAATGTTACTATCTGTCCAAGCCCAGGAGCTAATGCGCTGTGTTACTACTATATGAATCATGTCACTAGAATTTATATTTATTTATTTATTTATCTATTTATTTATTTAAGATTTCTGCCTCCTCCCTGCCTCCGCCTCCCATTTCCCTTCCCCTCCCCCAACCAAGTCCCCCTCCCTCATCAGCCCAAAGAGCAATCAGGGTTCCCTGCCCTGTGGGAAGTCCAAGGACCACCCACCTCCATCCAGGTCTAGTAAGGTGAGCATCCAAATTGCCTAGGCTCCCACAAAGCCAGTATGTGCAGTAGGATCAAAAACCCATTGCCATTTGTAATAGCCAGAACCTGGAAACAACTGAGATGCCCTTCAATGGAAGAATGGTTGAAGAAAGTATGGAATATATACACATTGGAGTACTACTCAGCAGTAAAAAACAAGGACTTCTTGAATTTTGCATACAAATGGACGGAAATAGAAAACACTATCCTGAGTGAGGTAAGCCAGACCCAAAAAGAGGAACATGGGATGTACTCACTCATATTTGGTTACTAACCATAAATAAAGGACATTGAGCCTATAATTCATGATCCTAGAGAAGCTAAATAAGAAGGTGAACTCACTATCATTTCTTAATAAATGATATTTCCAACAGGTCAAGTAAAATATATTGCTAGTCACACTTCAACATTTACAAAAACTAAAATCAGGATTAGATTATTCATTGACATACTGATTCGTTTGTTGTTTGGTTTATGGACTCAATAAAACATAGAAGAAGCTACTATCTTACATTTTTTAAATTCACATGAACAAAAATGGAGAATTTTCTTCCCTTTCTTCTATATATTCTAAGCCTTCATCACCTTCCTTTCTAGTTCTGTGAATTTGTCATTTTTTGATATTACAAGTAAATGGAATGATAGGACACTTCCTTTTTACAACCGGCTTATTTCACTTAGCACAGTTCCTTCAAAGTTCATCCATGATGAATCATGTGTCTAAACTCTTGTTCTTATTCTGATGAATAACATTACCTTACCTTTAAACATTCATACTATATGTAACAAGAAATCACTCTATAACTATCTAGATTATTTTTATCTTTAATGTATTGGAAATAATATTACTATAATATTTTATTAGCAATTTTGTCCTATCTTTATGCATGTGAAGTCACATAATCATACATCAACTTTTTTTTAGGAACTGGGACATTCATTTACATCCTACCTCCATTTTGAAAGAGTTTCAATTTCTCCATATTCTTTCCATATCTATTGACTTATATTGAAAATAGACACATGAATATTTGCAGTTATATGTAAATACTAGTAATTATATTTGCATAAAATTAGGCTTCAGTATTAAAATTCATCCCAGATATTTTGAAATTATAACCTTGTCTTCAAATTAGCTTATTTCTACAGTTATCATATTTACTATTTATTTTCTTCTTATAGTTTTGCAATAGTTTTGTTAGGTAGTACAAAGTTTTCCATATTTAATTTAACTAATTATGTCTTATATGAATTAAAAACATCTTCCTTCAAAATAAATATTTTTCTCCATATTCAATACACACACAAACACACAGACACCAAGCACACAGACACACACAGAGAGAGAGAGAGAGAGAGAGAGAGAGAGAGAGAGAGAGAGAGAGAGAGAGAGACAGAAAGAATTGTTTGTCTTACCCTCTTATTAACACTACTACTCTCACTTGGCTATTAGCTATCTCAATTCTACATCTAAGGTGGATGAGGAAAATTATCAGGATCATCTGAAAAAGAATTATGAAGTGAATTTTCAGATCATGTGCTGAGGTCATAAATTATAGCTTTAAGAAAATATTTTGGATAACTAATGCCTAACAGACTTTACGAGGGTGAAATCTCCATTGTGTGGTGCCATCTTTCTAAACTGTAGGTTGTGATCTACAACGGAGTCATACACCTCTGTTGTACAAACATGGGGTTTGTAAAAATTTAGCAACACTAAAATATTTTTGAACATGCAGCAGTCAGATTTATAAGTATGGTAAATTTGATTTGTTCCTTCTGGGTTCACCTAGACTGTGTTCTGCAGTATCAGTGCATTGTTAGCTCTGAACACATGCTGTGTGCACTTTCACTTTGCATGGAGTCATACTGTGGAAGGTAATAAATGCAGCTGGAAACACTTTGACTCAGTTTCAAAAACACTGTATGTACGAATTGCACTCTTTATACTCTACTATGCAAAATACCTTCTCTTTTAAAAACAGGTTTTGATCAAAATTTCAAAAACATTTTATATTTTTCTGTAATAATTCCTCAGCAAGCAACTGTCATATAAGTATATATTTCAACTTTATTTTGTTATATTTGATATAAAATTACAGTTTGCTTTTAAACTTTCATTACCTTGAACTTCATAAATCATAAAGTGAATTTTGACTTGCGATTAAGCTAGAATTTTTAATCATTCCTTTCATGTTTCATTACTTACTTAAAATACAATTACATCATTTTCCTTCCTATCTCTGCCTTGTATTTTTAACATTCTTCAATCCCAATTCTTGGAGACATCTTTTCTTTGACAATTATTGTTACATATACAAAGCAAATAAATATATAAATCCAACCTCTTGAGCCTGTTAGGTGTAGATTGCATATTTATGCCCTAGGAATGACTGTTTGGTGTTAGAATATCAATCAAGGGGCTCATCCCTTGGGAAGACTAACTTCCCATCTCTCAGAAGTTGTTCATTGTTTGTAGCTCTTTATCTAAAATGACCCCAAATATATTTTTCTAGTTATACAGTACATATTTATGACAGAATATATATATATATATATTCAGCATTAATAGTCAAACCATCAAAATATTATTCAGCTTTGAAAAAGTTCCACACTCTACAGGTCCAAATAGTTGGCCAAAGTTTAATTTTAATTATAAAAACACTTTCATCTCATTAGAATGAATATTTATTTTTGCTTAAGCAGATGGTAATATTATAGTTACCAAATTACTTTTCCTAAATCAATTTTACGACACGTTTTCAGTTAATATTTGATTTTAATATTTATTTTATCTACTTATATATCTGGGATTGTAACAGGCCCTTAGACCTTAATACAATTGATGCCATGATGAAAGTTCCATTCAGGCCTTATAACGAAGGACATAGCAAGTTCCAAATGGAGGGCATCCTTTACAGGACTAAGGGACTTTGACCAGAGACCCTTACAGAACCTTTATGATTTATTTAGACATTTTATCTCTCTGTAAAAAACCTAGGGTTTCTCCTCATCCAATATCAGGTCTCAAGAGTATTATGGAGTCAAATTTTTCCAACCAATTTTGATCTTATCTATAACTAAGCTAAGTTTCAAAGAAAAACTTAAAATTATATTTGAATAACTGATATGTCACATTATTTTACGATTCAGGTTAAAAATGGCTACTATTCAAGTACACTGTTTATATACGGAGGTAAAAATATGGAAGGCTAGTTCCTGTCCTTCAGGGAGCTATTTCATGTTGTTAAGGTTTAGGTTTTGTCAAAGTAGAGTGGCATGTTGTATCTAACTGATTGTACAACAGAAGAAATGTTCACGTGACTCCATAGTACTCACAGCACGCCTGTGGATGAGGAACTTTTGATGCATTTTTTGCATTATACGTGTGAGTCACTTTAGCACCAATTAAATGTCAGAAGCTGGGAATACACATTCTACTTGGGAATTGGGGATGTTAGGCATATTCCTCCTGCTTTTCTCAGATTTCTGAATACTTACTGCCTAAATTTTATTGGTTCTTGGCAGGTGTGATCCTCACACTTCTATTTTGATATGTGATCTTGGATATGGGAAGTGATGCTTTCCATCCAGCTAACCCAGACTGACATCTGAATTGGGACATTAAAGAGTCTGTTTGTTCATTTGCTACTGATGTACTTACGTCATGTGGGGTAAGGGGTTGAAAGGATGTGGTAACAAGTAATGTGTTTTGGGGTAAAGTTGAGAAAGAGTGAATTTGTGATACTTTCAATACGATGTGACCTGCTGTTTCAAGCTCCTGTCTCCAAAATTATATGAAGGATTAAATCCTTCGCTGAACATAGCGGACAATGAGGACTACTGAGAAGTCAAGAACAATGACACTGGGTTTTGATCCTACTGCATGTACTGGCTTTGTGGGAGCCTAGGCTGTTTGGATGCTCACCTTACTAGACCTGGAAGGAGGTGGGAGGTCCTTAGACTTCCCACAGGGCAGGGTACCCTGACTGCTCTTCAGGCTGATGAGGGGGAGGGGGAGGGAAATGGGAGGCGGTGACGGGGAGGAGGCAGAAATCTTTAATAAATAAATCAATTAAATAATTAATTAAAAAGTATGAAAGAAAACAAACTTTCTTTGATTACATTGCTACTATTGAGTATTTTGTTGCAGCAATTAAACAAGTAACTAACATAAAAACTTATTGAAAAAGTGAAGTGAGCTACTAGAAAAGAATTCAAAATAATGCTTAGGTTTTCAGACTTCTAAGGTTACAAAGAATCTGGAGAAGGAATGGACTCCTCTCTTCTACCTAAGTCAGAGCTAAGTTAAGCTAATAAATGAACAGTAAACCAACCATATAGTTATGTCTTCAATTCTGATGGTAAGTTTTAAAACTCCAGTTTTATATGAAAATATATTCATAAACGTATAGGCAAATAACAACAATGAATGGGAAAAAGAGGCCTAAATTGGGGGAAAAAAGAGCAAGAAGAGGAATATGAGAAAGTTTAGAATGGGGAGAGAGGAAGGACAAAATGATGTTTTTGAAGGTAACTGTCACACCATAAAGAAAGACATTCAATCAGGTAGTTTAAGAGAAAGTACCCAGTCAATCAATCCATTTCTTTCTGATGTTGTTGTAGTTTGCATGTTTATTTGTGTTTATTTTTTTTTCTTATATCCCTCTTCTGGAAGTACTAAGGCCATTTTCAATGAGATAGACTTCAGTTAAAACAAATTCTGTTTTATTAAATTTCTCTTTAAAATTCTAGGTCAATACTTCCTCAGTTCACAAAAGAATACATTGCAATACATGTTTCTGCAATATGTTGAGATTGCCATCCACAGTAAGTTTTTCTTAATTAAATAAAATTAAAAACATTTTCTTTTTTTTTAGTGTGTGTGGGGATGCAATGGAGACATACTTCCCAGAGGATGGTGTAGACCCTTGCCAGCACAATTGGCTTTTGAACTCATGATCCTCACTGACTGCTTCTTGTGTTGATGGAATTTCACATTGCAATGAAAATTCTTACTGCAATAGAAACTGCAGGGAAGTCCTCAAAGAATGCCTTTGCCAACAACTATGCTTATCCTGGGATTCTCATGGCTCTCTTCCCGTCGGTTTCCAAACAATAATAGCTTGTTTTCACACATGTGTGTTTGCTGGTTCCACTTCAGTTATTCCCAAATAGTATTTTGACTCATTTATTTCTGTAGATATTGATATTGTGTTTCTTAGCTCAGTTGGATGATGGTAATTTTTTTCCCAATATGGATTGAGCTTAATCAGATTATGTCTTCACCTTGGTTCTGTTCATCTGCAACAAATTCATCCCCAAAACTGTGTATGAATTCAGGAGTTCATATAGCAAGTAGGTTAGAATTGGATAAGGTTCCCTCTCAGTCAGAAATAGAAGCCAAGAAATGAGCACAGTGATTAAATTTAGAAGAGAGCAGGAGGGAGGCACTTCCTACTTCATGCATTTGATACATCTTAATGTCTTGGCATATTTGAAAATAACCAAATTATGAGTCTTGGAATGGGAGAGGATACAGCTATTACAAAATATGATGTCAAAAAATCATATTCACTAAATTTGATGTAACAAACTAAGTAGACAAAAAAGGAAAAGTTTAAAATTTCAAGGTCAGAGATTATGGCATAAATGACATAACCTCAAAATAAATAATCAGACTAATTGTAAGTAAATAGGGCATATATTAGGTTTATCATTTTTAAGTACAAGAACTTCAAATTTTATACATCTGAAATCCCTTTCATATAATTATTAGGTATGGTTAAATCATACTAATAGCAGTACTCATCCAATCTTTACCTTCTTGAGTGGTTATTTACAGATTATGTAAAGTGCTGCTAATGTTACTATTGTAAAAATCATCTCGAGGATTTGAGAATACCTTTATTAAAAATCTGTTCCAACACATAGAGCAGGTGAACATGTACGTGAACTAGAATGCTTCTTTTTAAAAAAATCTACTGACATTTATTATGTGAAGCGGTTGCTGTGGATGGCAGAATAGGATACAGGTGCCCTGCAGGCGGTGTCTCCAGTGGTTGCAAGACATTCATGATGGGAGCTTGGAGCCTTGTTCACCATCTGAAGGCCAATCTAGTCCCTTAATAACTGAGCATTTCTCCAGCCCTGAGAATATTTCTTTTAAAAGCAATCTCCATGGTGATCCTGCCATATGGCTTTTTATGTTTACCCCAAAGCATGACTAGTACTATATACAACTAGTCCTCCTGAATTGCATAATTTTTTACAATTAGAACTATGTTATGTATATTTTTGTAGTTAGATGTTAGGTGCACAAATTTGATTTATTTTATTCTAGTAGTGAGCATTATTCAATTTATAAGAAATGCTTGGATTTTTTTTCTTTTGGTATACAAAGCTTCATTGTGGAAATTTATTTTAGGTTATCTAATTAGATTTCTCATGAACAAAGTTGTACAGTGTAGTCAAATTTTGCTTGTAACTGTAGGTCCAGAAACAATGGAGGTAAGTAACCACAGACTGAAACTTTGAAAATTTTAGGTCCTTTCTCTCTTAGTTGACTTTTTTTCTGGCATTTTGTTGAACTGATGTAAAGCTTATGTACCTTTAACCACTTCGAAGTTATAGGGTATAAGTTTTCCTCTAGATTCTACAACATTGTATTTCCAGTTCAAACGAGGGCTTTTCTTGCTCATATTATGACCATTCTAATTATATGCTTTTACATAATAATACTGTGTCAAGAATCCTAAAATTTTACAGGGTTTTGAGGCAAGTTAGTCTTAGAATTTGAATTAATTGACACTATAATCTGTCAATTGTATTTTACTTCATGCCAAACCTGGCTATTATGATTTCATACTTATTCTCATATGAAGTCTTAATAATTAAAACTTAGTTCTCTTTTACAATAAATATGTTTGTTACACACAGTCTTAAGCATTGCATTAAATATACCAAGCAACAATGCAGTTCTCAGCTTGATTGGGCCTATTGAACTGTTAAGATAGATTGATGGGGTATGGAACTGATGATGGGTAGATGCCCAATCACTAGGGAGATGATAGCAGGAATATTGATTGCATAAGCGTTGGAAATCAGAAACAGCAAGAGGTCAAGGTGCCATTTTCAAAAGGTTAAGCCACGTTCTATGATCTTAACATGTATTGGAAGGCCGTTCAATGCAACATCCTTATCCATAATGAAACAATGCCTTCTAATGTGCAGGGATTTTCGGGATACAACTGATTTTTTAGTTTTTCATTCTTTTTCTTGAGTCACCACTGATGGTGGGGTAGACTTTTCAGTGATATAGTTGTATTCATACAAACTCCTGTAAGTAATCTAATTAAACTCACTGGTTCAGTGCTGTGGAATAATCCTTCTGTACACTGTGTGAATATATGTCACTATAATTGGTTTAATAAACAAGCTCCCTGGCCTATTGCTGGACAGAAGGAGGTTAGGCAGAGAAAGCCAAACTCAGAATGCTGGGAGGAAGAAGGGTGGAGTCAAAAAAGATGCCAACAGATACAGAGGGAGCAACATAGGAGCGTGCTTTGTTAATAAAGGTACTGCCATGTGGCAGAGAGTAAATAAGGAATATGGGTTGATTTAAAATGTAAGAGTTAGTTAGTAATGAGCTTGAGCTATTGTCCAATCATTCATATTTCAGATAAGCCTCAGTGTTGTAATTTGGGAAGTGACTGCTGGGTATTTGTGAACTGGCAGGTAGGAGAAAAACTCTTCCTGCAGTTCATCAAAACAGACTTGTGTGAAACTATTTCATTGGTCTGTGGTCAGTGTGCCATACTGGGTGAGCAAACATTTTCAAATATCCCAGGAAATGTCAAGGAGAACATTGATGATGTTAGTAAAATTTTAATGGAATTTATAGAAAGTGTGTTAGTAAACTAAGTGATGTTCTATGAAGAAATAGCACCTATACTCTTTTCAAATTCTTTGCCTTCTGACCTTCTAGATGAAGAACAATATGGTTATCATGAAGTGATGATTATAGCAGTAATGTCTTGTGTATAGATATAAAAGAGTACATAATCCTTACTTCTTAAGTATCTCAAATGGGAATATAAGAGGAGAGAGTTAAAAATGGAATTGTTCTTTTAATCTATAAATATGATGCAACTCTTTTACCCACTAGAGTATGAAGGGCTTCCAAATGGCTAAGCTGAAACTCCTTGATTATTACAGAAGAGTTACCATTATTTGTTTTTAAAAGATACATTTGACATGCACATCTCATAAGAACACTGCATGAAAAATATAATGAAGTGCACCAAATAAGGCTAAATATTAATTAAAAGTAATTGCTTAATATTTTCAAGTATTTAAAAAGGTGAATTCTATAGGTTAACATAAAAGTAAACAAAAGCAAAATGGTTAAATTTTAAGTATTCTATAAAATTTAATATTGGACATGTAAATTGTAAAATTGTTTTGTAGTATCTTTAATGGTGATATTAGCAATTTTAGATATATATATATGTACATATATAAACAGAGAAGCAAGAAATCTTATTACTTAACATAAAGTCTTTGTTCACTTGAAAATGATGATTCACACTCATGCATACATATTTTTACATGTTATATATGCTATATGTTTATTGTATAAATTACTTGTGGGATGAATGAATAAATAACATTATTAAAAATAGCTTGTGCCATTAAATGGCTTCCTTTAATTTCATTTGTATGCTTAAGAGGATAAATGAGCTG
Source organism: Alexandromys fortis (assembly GCF_014885135.2). Classification (NCBI taxonomy): domain Eukaryota; kingdom Metazoa; phylum Chordata; class Mammalia; order Rodentia; family Cricetidae; genus Alexandromys; species Alexandromys fortis. The sequence continues at coordinate 19,586,507 of NW_026067912.1, read as the reverse complement.
ACGTCAAATTATTATGCCATTGTGATACTTTTGTGATTTTGCTACTATGCTTTCGGGGCTCATTTTTGCTGCTAAAGCTACACATTATAGAAATACAAAATATGAACTGAATACTATATCAAATATCATCTACAGCAACCTATGGTTATAAGTTAACATTTCTCAAAGTTGACATTTAGATGTTCTCAGGGGACTGCTCCACAATATTCAAGTTTATTTCAGAAAATGAATCTCAGAAAACTCAGCTTCCTCTGGGAAACAGTAATCTACTTATAAGGCTATTCATCTTTTTATCTACTCATACGTCAGAAATAAGACAAAGTTGCTGAAACTGCCAAGCTTTACCACTACAGTTCCATTTCTTCAATAATACAGGACAAATATAAAAAAAGGTATATTTTATTATGTCTCTACATATTCTAAATGAGCACTCACTAAATATAGATGATATTGTCTCTGACCCAAATTGTGTGCAATATCACTATTATCTCACTTTATATGCTATGATGCCCAGATATTATTTTAATTCTACTCATGTACACTTTCACTAAAATTTATTCTTTGAATAAGTAGACTAATATTCTTAAATAATGTTTTTGAGAACTGTGTTCTATGAAAACTCTATTAAAATGAAAATTTAGTTAGTGGAGAAACTGAGTCGGTGTCTCATTAATCATTCAGAGAATTATAACTTTGCCACTCTGCTAATGGACACAGCTCTGTTGATCTCAACTGACGAATGCTTAGTCGAGTGTTAGGGTGGGGTTTCTTGCCAAATCAGCAGGAATTATGATGGGACAGTGTTGTTCATTTTACAAAATACAAAATGCTGATATTACATTATGTTAAGTTAAAGTAATCAATGTTAAACATATCCCAAATTAGATACACAAGTCTGCAAGTAGTAACTATGCAAGCATTAGAGCAATCCATAATGTTAAAATCCTTGACTTTTCCTTTTCTATTTTAGAGTCATCAAATAAACCCTGAGTATAACTTGTTTACACATTTGTTCTGTCGTACAACCTAAGTAAAAAATGAGAACATTAAATGTTTAAAATAATTGTAATATTTCTAAAGAAGAAAGATCAACATGTTTTCCCCTTTTAATACCTTCTATAAAACATGTGTTTTTAATTTTATTTATTTTTATGAGTGTGGGAATCGGGGCTGGAGAGATGGCTCAGTGGTTAAGAGCATTGCCTGTTCTTCCAAAGGTCCTGAGTTCAATTCCCAGCAACCACATGGTGGCTCACAACCATCTGTAATGAGGTCTGGTGCCCTCTTCTGGCATTCAGGCATACACACAGACAGAATATTGTACACATAATAAATAAATATTAAAAAAATGAGTGTGGGAATCACTGTAAGTGTGTACCCCATGTCTATGTGTCTCCACAGAGGTGAGCAGAGGAATCTGGATCTACATGTTGTTGTGAACTATAAAGCATGGGTTCTGGGTGCTGAGGTCTGGTTCTCTGAAAGAGAAGTACATGCTTTCACCTATTGAGCCATCATCTCCCTTTCTTTCCATTCTTACATTTTATGTTGTAAGGCTGCATCATCTTTCTTTCAAAGAATCACTAATTACCATTATGTTCTGGTAATTGGGGGTAATGACTAATATACATCATAATTATATTTTGAATAACTTCTGTTTTAGATAGAAGGAATACAGTCATTCATTTTGTATGCTTGTACGTGTTTCCTGAGAAACTTGAAATTCACTGCTAATTCTTTTTTTGTCAGTACCCAACCAACTAACAAATAAGTGAAAGCTGCCATGGATAAAGGATAGAGCTTCAATAAATAAACAGAAAGCAAGAAAACAAAACAAAAAAAGAAACCATCCAAATATCTCTGCACCTTCAGGAGGGAAGATACCAACGTAAAGCTATAGGCTCATTAGCTGGCTAAGATGTCATGACCAAAAAAGACATTGTTTTAAAATCATGTTTTCAGCTGGCACCTTGATATGGTTGCTGCAATGATGATATACAATGGTAGCTGAAGCAGCTCCGGATGCACACACTCTGATGCCATAAAACCTGGGGGCAGGGGTCAAGCAAAGACACAAAAGGAAACTGAAGTTTCCAAGACCCATAAATACAGTAAGCATGAGACATAATTCATGTTCCAGTTAGAACAGAAAAGGCAAAATAAATAATGTACTGACCCTAAAGAATCAAAGGAATAACAAAACAGCACTTTCGATTTTATAGATGTGTGGTTTGCTCTGCTTATGAACTATTGAAATGAACTATATGTCTAGGGTAACATTTTCAAGTTACAAGGAAATATGATCTTTTTCTAAGCTCTTTCTTGAAGTTCTTGGTCTTTGATGATCTAAGTCTCCTTTAGCATATATAATTGCATTTACATGAATATACTAAAATTAAGAAAATGATCTATTTTGACTTTATGTTTACAAAATATAAAACATAAAGTTTTATATTTTCCTGGCTATACAAACATGCCATGGTCTTTATGATCAGATAAAATGGCCTCATTCTTATAATTATATGGATACAACTTTCGAATAATACATATTATGACTGAACATTATTTCCTTTAGGTCATGCTCTGGATATTTTTAAATGAAGGAAAGCTGTAAGTGTGAAATATGTGAAAATTAGATTCAAGTGGTTTATTGAAGGATTAGTTTATACCTTTGTCTATAGTCAAAATCCAGAATTCTAAAACTGTAAATTATTTATGATTCTTCATTTATGATGTTAACATGTAATTGTTTGACCAATTTATGGACATCCCTTAAGGACTAACTATATTTAGAGAATAATGATAAAATATACTTCCCTCTACTTTGTAAGTAAAACCTATTTTATTAGTACTGATAAAGTTCAAGCAAATTTAAAAGGTTCACTCTGAAATTAATAAACTGAAAACTTGGTGTTATATCAATTTGACCTCAGAGGGAGGATCAGAAAGATTGAAGAACTATTTCAGAGTGGAGTTTCCTTCTCACTGCTTCTCTAACAGATATGACATTAAAAAGAATTTCCTGCACTGCACAGACGCCCTAAGACACGCTTCTACTATAAATGACAGGTGGAAGATTAGAAATGATGCTGAACTGAGTTTTACATTTCCCATGCCTCTTGGCCTTTGGCACCGTAGAGAAATGACATTCAAAATTTTCTGTACTGCTTTTCCACAGTAGCTGGCAAAATCCTGTTCTAACTTTGCCCTGACAATCTGTCAGAGCAGAATTAGTTCACAATCTTCTTACCTCTCCTTGGGATGCACAATTGATAGTATGACGTTAAGAAAAGTTTGCTTCATGACATATTAATAAAAGTACTGTAATTAAAATTTAAATGATACAAAACAATTATTGTTTATTCCCTGGGTGTTCTACTTTATAGATGTGTTACTTTCCCAATTTAACCCATATTGGCATTCTATCACAGTTTATGAAATGACATGACAATGTGATACCATATAAAACATATTTCCTCATTCAAAAGCAAGTTTGAAATTGTGAAATATTATTAAACAAAAAGCTTATTGTAGGACCATGGTAATTTAGGTGAAGACACTTATAAAGACAACATTTCAAAAGTCTTTAATGGACTATACATAAAATAAATGATATAAAATATGGTAGGATTTATATCATGTCTGAAGTGATTACCACAGTTAGAAGTCTTCACTTCAACTGTGGAAATGTATTCACCGGGGAGCAGAGTGAGAAAGGCACAGATATAAAAATCTCAGGTGAAAGAAAATTATAATAAGCTCGAGATGGTGTAGAGATAATTCATATATTCATTGTGCCAATTTTAGAACATATTGAAAAAAACTGGACAGGAAAATGATACATGAGTGACAAAGCTTGGAAGTTAGTCTCTTCTACTGTGAGACAAAAGAAGCCATGTGTAAACCATATGGCTACGATTAGAAGGCATCTCAGCCACCTGGAGAACACCGGGTATTTACTGACCACTTTAAAATCGATTGATTCTCTTTTGAACAATGATTAGGTGTTTAACAATCGCCAGTGTCTTCATACGATTTTATTTAAAATATTCATCTGAATTATTTTACTGACTGATACGTTAAAAACTGGCATCACTAGGTTTCAGACTATAGGTCTAAGATAACATATTCATCATCGGTTCAGAACAATGGTCAAGAGCTATACTATTGCCTAAATATTTAAATGTTCCTTAAAGGTTTGTGGACTGAATATTTCAGCTTCCAAGTCTGTGCCACTACTAGGCAGTGGGAGAAAATCCACACTAAGTATTTGAAGTCTATGAAGGATGTTAGTTCTTGGAACATAAGCCCTTGACAGTGATTTGGAAACTGTCCTGTTTCCTGGCTACTGTGAGGTGGACTCTCCTCCTGCCTTTCCCATAGTTCTATACTGTGATACCATATCAAGTCAAGTACTAAAACCACGGAGCCACGAGCCTAAATTATCCAATGCTATTTATAAACTGGTTAGTATTGGCATTTTATTATAATACATAAATCCAGGATTCCATGTTGAAGGTAGTATAATTTGATTTAAGGAAATTTGACATGAAATCACATTTTCCTAACCTTGTAGCCATTATATAAAAATTTTCAGGAAAAGTCTAGTAATGGAAAAAAAAAGACTGGTAATGAATACTTCTCTACCATGAAATGATAATTCTCAAATTAGAAGAGTCAAACAGTTATAAATATAAATGTTAATTTTGGAACTCTGTAGACCTTTCCAAAAGCATAACGGTAATTTTACACACACACAAATTCATACGCACATGAACATATGCACACACACACAAGACACTAAAAATTTCAGGAGATAATCTAAGAAAACACAAGTTACTACTTATCAAGTTACTGAAATGATTTATTCCTAAAACTGTTCCATTGAAATTCAGATGCATAAATACAGTGCACACTGGATAGGCATCTCCTTTATAACATCAACATTCAAGTAATTTTATATGTGCTCAAATAAGTTTCGATGCCTAAGCCTAAAATTATCAGAATAAATCCATACATTTTAAATCTAATAATTAAAAAAATACTTTAGAGATTTCAGATTTGGTTACCAAATACAAGACAAACCGTCTGTAAGTTTCACTTTTTTTTTTATAATAACTGTGAACAATATGGGGAGGATTTATCTATATAACTAAGGCTCAAGTGATAATAATCTGACAAAGGAGTCTATCCTTATAGGTAGTTATACTTATAAAAGCAAACTTTTCTCAGGTTGATTAATTACTATTTATTATGAAATACTCTGGAATAGTGGATTGTATATAAAGCTGTAAATGAATTTGTAGCACTTACCTCTCTTAACATTTCTTCCTGTGTTTGTGGATTTATCGGATGGACATGGGCAACGCCCTTCACATCTGGTAGAAATCTGCTTTCCTAAGACACATGCCTGATATTCTAGTTTGCACTGTGTAAATAAAAAGGAAACACAATATTACTCAAATACATTTAGGCTTAATTATGGCAATAGAAAGTCAGAGATACCTAGGCATATTAGTTATATATGTAATTTCAAAGTGTTTTCATTTATATCTATATTGCTAGGGGACATCCTACACACTCTTTATAACTAATTTTGATATGGATAAGGCAGTGCTATAACTACTCAGGGTGTCATTTTGTTAGAAGCCACAGCCCAGAATACAACAGCTCAGAAATCATAGATCATTCATATTCTGTTTTACAGAACTTTAAATTACAAATGGACAGAAGAATAATATAGAAACTGAAAGTACATCGCCTACACTGTCCTTCAGATATGTTCCTGTTTTGTTTCAGTCATTTGAGTATGTATGGCATATCTCTCTTACTTGACTCTCTTATTGGGGTACAAGCTTGATTGTCTCTTCAGTTATCAACTTGCACACCCAAGTGACACATTAAGAAATCATAGAAAAATTGCATTTATAAGTTGTCAAACATGAAATAATTGTATCATTACTTTTAATTTTGTACAAATCAAATGTACATACAAAGATCAATATAGCATAGATCTTGTATTCATTCTTAGAATATGATATACTTGCCTTCATTTTATGTGTATATATATATATATTGTGAATACATGCACAAACCATATATGTGTATATATCCTTTAAAATCGTATGTAAAGTTTGTAAGTGAAGTGTGTCTAACTCTCAGATTTTAATAAATATGAGGTACTTCTGTAACTTTATAACACAAGACTTTCTATTAAATCCAGAGATCAATTCATAAACAGTATAAGGCTATTTTCTCAAATCTTCTTCTCCAAACCCTCTATAAAATAATTAGGATAGTACCATTTTCCCCAGAAGTTCAGGAATATGCCCGAGTCTCTTACCTAATCCCTGAGATATTATGAGCCAGAGTTTCTGCAGAGTAGTTAACAGAATCTATCAGAATTAAAGGGAACAACTAAAATATTACAAAACAAGGGATTTTATATTTCAGTGTAGTTTTGGTTTGGCCTGAATTGATTTTTCTAAAAATGTGACACATTATAAAATGTTAGACATTATTATCTTAAAATCCTTAAGATCATATTTTATAACTGAATATTTGATATGATGAAAATATTTTAATCTAAATCCATATTGTAAGAGGTGATGATTACCTTCCTACACAAAAGGACTGTTTCTGATAATTCTGATGTAACGTGCTTTAGAAGTTACCTTCATAATTTGCTCAGAGAAAATTATTTCCAAATTAAATGAGGTAGACGTTCTGGCTCCAATGTGAAAGGCACAGGACGGTAATTTAATTCAGCTTACATCAGGAAGCAAAACACTCACACAGTGACTAATCATATCACTAACATCCTCCAATACTTTAATGTTTTCTTGTTGAAAAAAATCTTTATAGACAACAGAATCCTTAACTGTCTCTGAAACAAATTACTAAACTGTGGCCACTTTTGTACAAATTTGCAATTCAGAAATGTTTCCTTCACCGGAACAAAATTTTCAAAACTGATCCAGGGATTTAATAACTGTAAAAATTATTTTTTATGAAAAATCCCAATGAATTTTAAAACTGTAACATGCTCAATATCTGAAGTAGAGATATGTAATTAATTACAAATGTTTTAATGAGAGTCAAATTAGTTATTTTAATATTTTACTGTAACTTCTGTCAACTTATTACTTTAGCATTCCTTCAACTTGATATGAATTTTTTATTCATTACACGGTTTACAAAATGTTTACGATTAATGTTGAGTGACTAATTGACAAACGTAGAAATCTGTACTAAAAATTAATTTCAGAATTTTTATTTATTGTTGCTTTATTCAAAAATGTCTTATTTCACATTCATGTCTGGTTTAAAAGTGGTTAATTTTTTTAAATTTATTTATTTATTAAAGATTTCTGTCTCTTCCCCACTGCCGTCTCCCCTTTCCCTCCCCCTCCCCCAATCAAGTCCCCCTCCCTCGTCAGCCCAAAAAGCAATCAGGGTTCTCTGCCCTGTGGGAAGTCCAAGGACCACCCACCTCCATCCAGGTCTAGTAAGGTGAGCATCCACGAAACTGCCTAGGCTCCCACGAAACCAATAGGTCCAGTAGAATCAAAAACCCGTTGCCATTGTTCTTGAGGTCTCAGTAGTCCTCCTTGTCCGCTATGTTCAGCGAGACCAGTTTTGACCCAGGCTTTTTCAGACCCAGGCCAGCTGGCCTTGGTGAGTTCCTGATAGAACATCCCCATTGTCTCAGTGTATGGGTGCACCCCTCGCGGTCCTGAGTTCCTTGCTTGTGCTCTCTCTCCTTCTGCTCCTGATTTGGACCTTGAGATTTCAGTCCGGTGCTCCAATGTGGGTCTCTGTCTCTGTCTCCTTTCATCGCCTGATGAAGTTTAATATTCAGGAGGATGCCTATATGATTTTCTTTGGGTTCTCCTTCTTATTTAGCTTCTCTAAGAACCCGAATTATAGGTTCAATGTCCTTTATTTATGGCTAGAAACCAAATATGAGTGAGAACATCCCATGTTCCTCTTTTTGGGTCTGGCTTACCTCACTCAGGATGGTGTTTTCTATTTCCATCCATTTGCCTGCAAACTTCAAGAAGTCCTTGTTTTTTACTGCTGAGTAGTACTCTAATATGTATATATTCCATACTTTCTTCATCCATTCTTCAATTGAAGGGCATCTAGGTTGTTTCCAGGTTCTGGCTATTACAAACAATGCTGCTATAAACATAGTAGAGCATATACTTTTGTTGTGTGATAAGGCCTCTCTTGGGTATATTCCCAAGAGTGGTATTGCTGGGTCCATGGGTAGGTTGATCCCAAATTTCCTGAGAAACCTCCACACTGCTTTCCAGAGTGGTTGCACAAGTTTGCATTCCCACCAGCAATGGATGAGTGTACCCCTTTCTCCACAACCTCTCCAGCAAAGGCTATCATTGGTGTTTTTGATTTTTGCCATTCTGACAGGTGTAAGATGGTATCTTAAAGTTGTCTTGATTTGCATTTCCCTGATCGCTAAGGAAGTTGAGCATGACCTTAGGTGTCTTTTGGCCATTTGAACTTCTTCTGTTGAGAGATCTCTGTTCAACTCAGTGCCCCATTTTATAATTGGGTTGATTAGCCTTTTACGGTCTAGTTTCTTGAGTTCTTTATATATTTTGGAGATCAGACCTTTGTCAGTTGTGGGGTTGGTGAAGATCTTCTCCCAGTCAGTGGGTTGCCTTTCTGTCTTAGCAACAGTGTCCTTTGCTTTACAGAAGCTTCTCAGTCTCAGGAGGTCCCATTTATTCAATGAGGCCCTTACTGTCTGTGCTGCTGGGGTTATACGTAGGAAGTGGTCTCCTGTGCCCACGTGTTGTAGAGTACTTCCCACTTTCTCTTCAATCAGGTTCAGTGTGTTTGGACTGATATTGAGGTCTTTCACCCACTTGGACTTGAGTTTTGTGCATGGTGATAGATATGGGTCTATTTTCATTCTTCTACAGATTGACATCCAGTTTTGCCAGCACAATTTGTTGAAGATGCTCTCTTTTTTCCATTGTATACTTTTAGCTCCTTTATCGAAAATCAGGTGTTCATATGTTTGTGGGTTAAAGTCAGGGTCTTCTATTCGATTCCATTGGTCGACTTCTCTGTTTTTATGCCAATACCAAGCTGTTTTCAATACTGTAGCTCTGTAATAGAGTTTGAAGTCAGGGATGGTAATGCCTCCAGACGTTCCTTTATTGTATAAGATTGTTTTGGCTATCCTGGGTTTTTTGTTTTTCCATATAAAGTTGATTATTGTCTTCTCCAGATCTGTGAAGAATTTTGATGGGATTTTGATGGGGATTGCATTGAATCTATAGATTGCTTTTGGTAGAATTGCCATTTTTACTATGTTGATCCTCCCAATCCAAGAGCAAGGGAGGTCCTTCCATTTTCTGGTGTCCTCCTCTATTTCTTTCTTCAAAGACTTGAAGTTCTTGTCAAATAGATCTTTCACTTCCTTGGTCAGGGTTACCCCAAGATATTTTATGCTCTTTGTGGCTATCGTGAAAGGTGATGCTTCTGTGATTTCCCTCTCTGTTTCCTTATCCTTAGTGTATAGGAAGGCAACTGATTTTTTGGAGTTGATCTTGTATCCAGCCACGCTACTAAAGGTGTTTATCAGCTGTAGGAGTTCTTTGGTAGAATTTTTGGGGTCGCTTATGTATACTATCATGTCATCTGCAAATAACGAAAGCTTAACTTCTTCCTTTCCAATACGAATCCCCTTGATCCCCTTATGTTGTCTTATTGCTATTGCTAGAACTTCAAGCACTATATTGAAGAGGTATGGAGAGAGTGGACATCCTTGTCTTGTTCCTGATTTTAGTGGGATGGCTTTGAGTTTTTCTCCATTTAATTTAATGTTAGCTGTCGGTTTGCTGTAGATAGCTTTTATTATATTTAGGTATGACCCTTGTATCCCTATTCTCTCCAAGACCTTTATCATAAAGGGGTGTTGAATTTTGTCGAATGCTTTTTCCGCATCTAATGAAATGATCATATGGTTTTTTTCTTTCAGTCTATTTATATGGTGGATTACATTGATAGATTTGCGTATGTTGAACCAGCCCTGCATCTCTGGGATGAAGCCTACTTGATCATAATGGATAATTTTTCTGATGTGTTCTTGAATTCGGTTTGCCAGTATTTTATTGAGAATTTTTGCGTCGATATTCATGAGTGAGATAGGCCTGTAATTCTCTTTCTTGGTTGGGTCTTTGTGTGGTTTTGGTATCAGGGTAACTGTAGCTTCATAAAAGGAATTTGGCAATGACTTTTCTGTTTCTATATTGTGAAATACGTTAAGGAGTATAGGTATTAGCTCTTCTTGGAAGTTCTGGTAGAATTCTGCGTTGAACCCATCTGGTCCTGGGCTTTTTTTGGAAGGGAGATTTTTGATAACAGTTTCTAGTTCTTCGCGACTAACAGGTCTATTTAGATCATTCACCTGGTCTTGGTTTAGCTTTGGTATATGGTACTTATCTAAAAAAATGTCCATTTCTTTTGCATTTTCCAGTTTTGTGGCATACAGGCTTTTATAGTAAGATCTAATGATTCTTTGAATTTCCTCTGTGTCTGTGGTTATGTCCCCCGTTTCATTTCTGATTTTATTTATTTGCGTGTTCTCTCTCTGTTGTTTAGTTAGTTTGGATAGGGGTTTGTCGATCTTGTGGTTAATTTTAAGAGTGAATTTTGTGTGTTTTCATGTAATGTGGTGGATGGGCAGTAAAATAAAAGTACTGTTTTTTTTTTAATACTATTTATTTCATTCCAACTAAGGTTTAGGAAATATTGAGAAAAAGGAGATGGTAGAATATAAGAAGCATATAAAAGGAAGAAAACTGTGAAGTGCCATCGTCTGGGGATGACACAGTACTTAAAAGTAAATGACTTTTCTGAGCAGGAGTTGGTCTGCCAGCAGCCAGGAAGAGATGGCAGAGGGCTTCACTGAACTTTACACTTCCCTGTTGATACATTTGCCACTAATATCATTTTGGGGGGTAAGGGTCATATTTTTAGTTATGCCCCACTGGAGAGTTGAATAGGCCCTAAAAGAGATATTTAAAAACACGGTCACAAATAGGACCCCAAGTGTAAGCTCAGTGAGCCACAAAACAACAATATGATCCATAGACAGGAGATGGTGTTAAAAATAGTTAAACTACACAAGAGTGTAGGGTCAGAAATAATCAGGAAGGATACATGAAGCTGTGAAAATAAATACAATTCATAAATATGTTTATTATGAATGTGAATTATATATTTTCTGGAGAAAAATACTAATCCATTTTTATGTTGGTAGGCACTATAAATATAATGCATAATAATATTAAGTTTCATATAAATGTTATTGTAAATAACACATATTAGCAAAGTTTCTTAGTGATAATCTCCATTATACAATCAAAAGTTCTCTTTAAATTTTATATAATTAGCTGAAATTATCTTTGCAAAATACTTCCTCATAAATGAAACATTTTCTCCTTAAAATGATCCAACAAAATGACTTTTTCTCTACACATTACTGGAAAGAACAACAAAATCAGATCTATATGTAATATACTCTGTGGATAGCGGACCTTATAACTTCACTTAACCAAGAAAGCACTTAAGGTTAATATTATTAGATTAATTTTGTGGGAAAAGTAAGCTCTGGCTGTGCTTTTTTTCAATTTGTCATAGCTTAAATAAAGAACATTAGAATATTGAAAATTTCTCTTTCAAATATTATCTCTATCCACTGATTGCATTTTTCATTAACAATGCTTAATTTCTTAATTAGCAAAGGGCTGAAATATACAGCAAGGTATAAGTGAGCCAAAGTACCACAAAAAGGGCATTCTTGCTAATCCATAAATAGACATAATGCAAATCTTGTAGAAAAAGACGTGCTTGATGCATTTCTGATTACAAATCTGCATCGTGAGTTTTTAAACATGATTCAAGAATCATGTTGTGTGAGGAAATTTCTGAGTGCTTGTGAGAAAACAAGACTTGAGTCTTGTGGCCTCAATTTCTTCTAAACACAGAATGTTTTTCTGTTCTTGTATTCCTCCCAGGTCTAGCTGATAGGACAGCACTTACTTCAGCTGTTCCTATTCATATACCTCTATGGAAAAACATATTTTTTCTATGTGAGGTTTGTCTTCTCGGTTGTTTACTTCATTCAAAGGACCCTCCTTAACCCTCAGAATATAAGATGTCTGATCTTCTGAATAAAGTTTTGTATTGCATGAGAGTTTAGCCTACCTCATTTTCAGGCCACTCTCTCTCAGCTTCACCGCCAACTAGAGTAACAACCCTGGGAATGTTTAAGCTATGACAAATTGAAAGAAAAAAAAAGCACAGCCAGAGCAGGTTTCTAATACTAGTCATAGGATGGTTATCTTACAGTCATTTGTCAAGGAAGTAGAAAACATAATCAGATATGCAGTATCCAAGAGACCCCTTTTGCCAGGGTCAAGTCACGCCTATTCAAAATGAGATCTACAAAAGGGACATAGCAGATGGCTTAGGGTATAAGTTCTACATGAGGATACCTTCTCTTCAATGACCTGGGAATAGATGGGGACACTTCTAACCAAGGGTGAGTGAAGTGCTTTTGGCATCCACAACGTAGTGACACAAAAATCTGCTAATCACAACTAGGATGAACAGAAGAACATCCATTTCTTCTCATCCCAGCACACAAACATGGGTGTGCTCCAACAACAAATACTTTTTTGCTTTAAATCTCAACACAGTCAAAACTACAAATTCTCATAGTCAGATTGATGACTATCTTGAATATCACCATAGAACCTTCGTCTGACGACAGATGGAGATAGAGACAGAGACCCACATGAGAGTACTGGACTGAGCTCCCAAGGTCCAGATGAAGAGCAAAAGGAGGGAGAATATGCCCAAGGAAGTCAGGATCCACCCACTGAGACGGTGTGCCTGAACTAATGGGAGCTTACCAAAGCAAGCTGGACTGGGACTGATGGAGCATGGGATCAAACTGGACCCTCTGAATGTGGGTGACAATTGGGGCAGACTGAGAAGCCAATAATAATGGAACTGGTATTTATCCCTACTGCATGTACTGGCTTTTAGGATCCTAGTCTATTTGGATGCATACCTTCCTAAGCCTGGATGGGGGGGGGGCTTGGACTTCCCAAAGGGCAGTGTACCCTGCCCCTCTTAGGACTGGAGGGGAAGGGAGGGAGGAGGAGTGGGGGAACTGGAGGGTGTGGAAATTTTGATTCCTATTATTTATAAAGTAATAAAAAACCCAAAACTACCAATTCTTGGTAGGCATTGGTCTATCAAAAGATAAACTTTCAAGTTCCTGTCCTTATTTCCCCCAGAAAATTGTTATTGAGTGTTCACTAAAGTGACCTTTTTCAAGTCAAAATATTGTTGCAAACACGTTATTTTAACTATTCATAAAAACCAAGAAATTAAAGTCAGTTGAAACAGCAAAATCTACAGTAGAAAGTGGCCTTTTTTGAATGAGCCCATACTGTTCATCACAGAGTATGTTAGGCAGTTTCTGTGCAGTGTTCTGTGGTCCTTGAAATGAGATAGGCATATTTTCACAAACAGTCCTAGTTTCAGTCCTAGTTGTAGCTGAATGACTCATGTAACTGGTCCAAAATATTTTCCTTCTACTTTATTCAATATAACAGGAATTAGCATCCAAGAAGTTGCTAACTAACAGATGAAGTGATGGTGAACATTTGAAGTATATGTAGGAATACTATTTGTTTTAAAGAAATGAAGTTAAAAATATTCAGGAAAATTGATAGATATAGAATGTATATTGAGTTTACATAGTTTGAGAAAGAAAAACTGTTTCTCTCTCATCTGTGGAATCTAGCCAGCAGACATACATATGCAAACAAATGTCCAAGTGAGTATATTATAACATGAGGGAAAGAACAGGAAAAGTTAAAGGAAAAGGGTTTGGGGAAGGAATGGATGCAGTAATGAACATGACTTTTGAAAGTGGTTATAAAGACAAGGTATTTGATTCATGCAGGATTTTCATCATTCTAGTAACAAGTAGATCTTTCATTGACATAATTATCAATAAAGAACAGCTGCAATTATCTTTTCCTTACTGAAACCATAGCATTTTATTATAGTAAAAGAAGAAATTGGGAAGAATGAAAAAACAGAAATCACTTTTGGTCTCAATTTTTCTTGAACTGATATATTTCTCTAGTAAACCCAGTACCAACACTATAAACACAGTGAGAACAAACATGTAGGCTTTCTCTCTCTTAGCTGGGACTAACTTTCAAAAAAAAAAAAAAAAAAAAAAAAAAACAAAAAAAAAACACCTCTACTTATTCCTATAATCTTCAGTCTGCTATTTCCTGTGAAAGACAAAGGGAAGAAACTAAGAACAGATACAACTTTAAATCCATTTATCCAGCTGGGACATACAATTCACACAGAAATGTCACAACCATGATATCACCAGTCAGAAGTGGAATATAGAAACAAACACAGTATAACCATGTTCATCATAGTGGAAATTGAATTATCATTCTCTATATGTGGCACCCTCTTGAAAGAATAACACATTATTTTAAGAAACTTTTCCTGTTCTCACTAAAAGCTTGATTTAGGGAAATTTATTTGTACATTGCAATTGTTTATTATATTCCATCCTTATTAAAGCTAGTGACCCACACCAAGTGAGTACGTGTTCTCAAATCCAGTACCGAAGGATAGAGTGTACAAATTTGCTTCAAACTGCGATGGCACTCATTTGCTACCACACAACACCAGAATCCTTGGATATTGGGATTTAAAAACTGGTCAAGACTAATTAGCTACAAAAAGTGCAGGTGGGCTTGTAGAAAGCTGCCTAGGGTGAACTTAGTCTCTGAACGTGGAGGGAAGCCTTCTGATGATATCACTTTAAATGAAGCTTAGGTCATTTGGGCACTGAAGAGAGTATGATAATGTGTCCTCATTTAGACATTTTATTTATTCTTTCATAGGCATTAACCAAAGACTTTGACTTGACATATAGCCAACTAGCTTTCTAATAGTTTCCATTTTTGAGGCTCCAAAGAGCAAAATAAATTTTGAGCACCAAATGTTTGTTGACAACTTTTTCATATAATGTTGCTTCTCTATTTGAGTAGCTTATTTTGATCCATTTATTATGTGATTTGAGATTAAAATGCCCTCTTTGGGATGTGGTAGCTTTTGAGATTCAATGATACTATACCTTTTATCAACAAATATTCTCAGTAATAGAATTATCAAAAAGATACTTCATGAGCCTTCTATTTTATCTACAGGAATGTGGTATATAATACATTGGCATAATCTCTTAGAAATTGGGTTCTAAAGGATTTATGACTCCACAACTCTCACCACATGGTTCACAAAATTCAGTAAGGCAATCTGGATGGACTTTCAATCCTGTTCTGCAAGAGTAGTGTACATTCTGAGATGTTCCTAGGTATAAAAGTCTATATAAGGCTATCTGTCTGTCTGTCTGTCTATGTGTGTGTGTGTGTGTACACACATATATTAGGGGTGTGTGAGTGTGTGTGTGTGTGTGTGTGCAAAATTTACTACAGCTTGGAAAAGCAAAACAATTCAGACATGTTGCCCTCAAGTTGGTTATATGGTTAAGTGTTTTAACAACTAGACAATAATCCGGTGGATCATATGTAATTCTTGGTGAATATATCACATATTTACACATTCAGAGTCTTTTGTCACTTTCCAAAAAGCAATGCCAGGCGGATGGGGTTGTTGTAAACTATGATTAGCACTTATACCTTTAGCAGCTACAGTGTTATAAACTCAGTTCTTCATCTCACCTACGTGCACTCCCCAGAGGGTTGTCCACGTAGACCTAAGATGGGAACACGATTGGACTCACTTTAACATAAGGCCCCTGTCTTTCCTAGGTTGAACATTGATGAACAGTATACGTGGATTTGTTGTTTCCTAGATTTGAAGGAATGAGGAATTTCAGCTCCTTCCGTTAAGGAGATCTAGTTGTTTTGTGGTGATAGAAGAGTGACAGGTGTTCCTTAAGTCTGAGGAAATTGAAGGAAGAATGGGTATTAATGGTTTTCTGTCTTTCCAAGTATCTTCTGTGTTTCCCACTCCTGGTGAAGATAGCCTTATAAGGCCATATAATAGGGTTTCAAGTGTCTTACCCATACATATCTCGCTCACCTTTCATGATTTACCTAATTTTACAATGAAATTCGGCTGGGGTCAGGCCCTAAGTCACAACACAATTATATCTTTCTCTTTTCTACTGTGAATCCTTTTGGTGGCTAGTAGATCGCCACTGCTCTTTTGCTTGGAAAAGTCAAACAGTTCAGTAGATGGTTCTTACGCTGTCACTCTAAACACAAGTAAAAGGGTCGAGTGTTCTAACAGGATTTAAAAACCTATCATCTTATAGCCTGGAAGGCCACATGTCCTTCTCTGTCAACATGAATTATTTACAGGCTCCATTTGTAACATCTCCCCATTTCTAACTGTTCTGCCTATTCAGTGTTTTCCATGTGCACTGATAGATCCTCCTTGAAGGAAAACCAAGCAATGATAATCTTTGCTACTTTGTACAAATAAATATCATTTGTACACCAGATATGTGGTCTGTAAGACCCACAGAGGCTTTATGAAATGCTAACTCTAAATCAGATAGGCCTCACACTTCTGAGGGCATCTGTTAAAAGAGATATACCCTTGGATACCCAGGTGGAAAACACCAGGTACCATATGGGAATCCCTTGTTGAAAGTTCCTTCCTTGACAGAAGACAATCATTTAAAACACTTGATACAAGTTTGTCACTGACATTAGACAAATGATTAGTGATACTGATGGAGGAAGATCATTGGTTAATTAATAAAGAAACTGCTTGGTCCTGATAGGTTAGAACATAAGTGGGTGGAGTAAACAGAACAGAATGCTGGGAGGAAGTGGAAGTGAGGTAAGATGCCTCAGACAGAGCCATGCTGGTCATCACTGGGGCAGACGTGATGAAGCTCCAATCCAGGATGGATGTAGGCTAGAATCTTCCCGGTAAGTGCACCTCGGTGCTACACACATTAATAGAAATGGGCCAGGCAGTGTTTAAATGAATACAGTTTGTGTGTTGTTATTTCGGGGTATAAGCTAGCCAGGCGGCCAGGAGCTGGGCTGTGGGAAGAGGCCCACAGCTTATACTACATGATACCACACTGCTTTTGGAAGGAAGGCTTTTGGTCAGTTTTGATGTACTGTTCAGTTTTGATGAAAACTTTGGATGGCATAATTGTCCTAAATATTTCATTTTCTACAGTACATGTTAGGATTGATGTAATGTTTGTGACTGTCTACATATTGATAAACTCATCATGCCATGTCAAGTAGAAAAATCAAATGAAAATTATTGAAAAACCTACTCAGGCTTCTAAAGTAAGTTTTGATGGTTTATAGAATTTGTTTAGGTTGTTGAATCTGTTAATTTAGAGAACTATAGGAAAATGTTTAATTTACTCCTGTAGTGTATTTTAATCAAATCCTTTTGTGATTTTTCTACTATTATTCATGTTACTATAAGTCTATACAGCTAATTTTCAGTTATAAAGTAAAATTTCAATGTAAGAAAATTTTCCTATGTAATTTTAACGCTCACATTCTTATAATAATATTATCTTTATTTATCAGGTATTGCATAATTATAAATCATGCTTAAATAAAATTGTAACATATATGTTCTATGTCAAATACATTTTATCTACAGCAACATTATATCTTACTAGTCCTGCTGCTATCATCTGTGACCTTATTATATAACTTGCTATATCTATGTTTCAGATTATTTTTGAAGAAAAAATTTAATATGTGTTATATACCTTGTAACATTCTTATAAAAACCAATTATTGCATATGAACTTGACACATTAATTTTATACTAGCCTTTCAATTTAGACCACTAATTACTATAAATCAGGCATCTTAATATTCTTTTGTTTACATGCATGCACTATGTGTCTTTGCAAAGAAAATAATTTTTTCCTAACAAGCTGTCAGTGCATTGATTTTGAGCTTCCTAAAGACATTGTGAGTGTATCAACTGGAATAATGCTGGCCAACAAGTTACAATGCCATGTGTATCAGCTGTCTTTTAACTTGAACTAACAGTTTGCTGTCTAAAATGTATATTTTTGATGAATTGCATCATAGTTGGCACTTTCAAATTTATCATATAGCCTGCCATTGTTGCAGCATTTTTCTTTATGACTGAGGAATAATTGATCTTAAAAAGAGATAATTCATGTGGAATCCACACACAATAAATGTGCTAGCCTCATGTTCCTAGGATAGCACTTGAGCTAACTATATAAGCTTGTACTTGGCTCTAATTTCAGAATTTGTTGCTTCTAAGTTTTAGGATTAAGGTTTAGTTAACACTACTTCTGAAAAATGTTTAATTTTGTTTTATGAAATGAATTTAAAAACAAGTTAGATTATTACCTGATATTATTGTTCCATTAATTTGGCATGCAGTAGTAAGGCTATCAGCTTTAATTTCTTCTCATAGCAACTCAAATAACTATTGTGCTTATAATAATAGGAAGTAAGTATAAATTCTACCATGTTATAAAATGTTAAGAATTTGTTAAAAATGATTTCTTTTAATCTGTTTGTGGGTATTTATAAAACAAAGCTATTCAATTGGAAATGCAATGGTTTCATTAAGTAAGGAACGCTATGTAAGGATATAACATGCATTATGTAAGAAACACTGTAATTGCTAGTATTACTCTTTAATACGTTGATGAACATTATATAAAATATAGCATTAGTCTAGTCAATGGTGGCTGTTGAATACCAATTTAATGTTATTCTATTCTAAGATAGTTTAATTTTTCTCCTTTACACATAAAAATCATGTAAGTAAATTTCTATAAAATGCTAAAAGATATTAAGCATTTTTCTCTAAATTGTGGCTCACATAAGTATGCAGAGGCAGCACTGTGCTGTAAGACTAAACCAGACTGAGAAGTCCAGGAAAAGTAAATAAAGAGATAAAAATCAAAGCAAATGAAGAATTTAATCTATCTATCTATCTATCTATCTATCTATCTATCTATCTATCTAAATAGAGGTTAATTACACACGTGGAAAAGTGTGAGATCTATGAAACATTAGTAGATGCAGCACCTGAAATTTCCATTCAATATGGTGTAACTCTTAGCGGAAATAGGAGGTTTTTTAAATCAATGGCAAAATGCCTCAGATTCATTCCAGATAATTTATTACAACATTTTGCTATCTAAATTAATTAAAGTATATGATATCATACAAAAATCACTGGGGAGAGATTCTTATAACATGAGAAGTAGAAAAAGACAAGATCTCCTAAGTAAACTGGGAGAATGAGGACCATGGGAGAGAGTTGAATGGAAGGGGAGAGGCAGGGAGGGAAGCAGAGAACTTAAGAACAGACAGGAGAACCAATGGAATCGAATAGAAGACCTAGATATTATTCCACACACCTTTGAACACCTGATTTTTGTCAAAAAAGCAAAATGTATCAAATGGAAAAAATGAAAGCATATTTAACATGTGCTGCTGGCAAAACTGGATATCAACATACAGAAGAATAAAAATAGACACATATCTATCACCACGCACAAACGTCCAAATGGATCAAAGACCAAAACATAAAGCAGGCCATACTAAACTTATAGAAGAGAAAGTGGGAAATACACTTGAATGCATTGGCACAGGAGACCACTTCCTAAATATAACCCCAGAAGCACAGACACTGAGAGAAAAAAATAACAAATGGTACCTCCTGAAACTGAAAAGCTTCTGTAAAGCAAAGGATATGGTCAACAAGACAAAACAACAGCCTAGATAATGGGAAAAGATCTTCACTAATCCCACATCAGACAGAGGTCTGATCTCCAAAATATACAAAGAACTCAAGAAATTGGTCATCAAAATAACAAATAATCCAATAATAATGGAGTTCCTTTTGAAACAAATAAAGTGATTGTTATTTACATGTGTTTGCCACTCTTGTCCCCTACCCCCCACCTCTGCCATGAACCTTTCTCTCTCACCAATCCTTATCCTGCATTCATGCAAGTTTGTTTGATGTGATGGTAGCTTGTTTTTGTTGTCTTTTGTTTTTGGTTTGTTGGCTTGTTGTTTTTACTTTTGATTTGAATAGTTAGTTACAAAATCAAGCTGAGTTTGAATAAAAATGTTCAAGGAGGAACAGCATATATGCCTTTCTGACTTTTGTTCTTAACAAACAGTCTCAACTAAAACAAAGAAAAATTGCTAAGGAAGATAAAATTAAATATCAACATATTACCTAAAACTTATAATTGTTAGCTATCACAAATTTTCTATAATCAGAGTTCAGTGTACATATACAATAATGAGAACTAATAACTACTAAAAGGAATAACATATCTCAGTTAAGGAAAAAAATGAAAGAAAGCATAAATCACGTGGTTTTAAAATTGGCATTATTGTTTTGTTTTGTTTTGTTTTTTTGCAACAAATTTCTCTGTAACTTTGGAGCCTGTCCTCAAACTTACTCTGCAGGCCAGGCTGGTCTCAAACTCACAGAGATCCACCTGCCACTGCCTCCCATGTGCTGGGATTAAAGGCATGCACCACCACTGCCTTTATTGATATTTATAGTAAATTGATATTTATAGTAAAATATTGTCACATGAAAACATACAACAAATTCTTTTTTAATGTTAATATTATATAAATATTCATATACATAATCATACATATATGAAGAAATTCCATAACATTTCTCAACGATACCTATATACAAATTTACCTGGTGAGTCTATAAATGTCTATTTACAGGGTCTCATCCCCACCACCTTCAGTAGCATATCTGCAGTAGAAGCTGGGAGTTACTGGATGAAATAGACAAACATTACAGTTTCCATCTATACAGATGCACATACACACACACACTCACACACTCATACACACAATTTTATAAATAATGTCTGTTTCTGAGGGATTCACCACTTCTTAGTTCAATTTTCAGGTATTGTATTACTAAATACAATAGAAAAAAGCTTAAATTCATCCATTGCTGTCTTCACAGGCCTTTTTTTTTCTTTATGCCATGCTCAATTCTAAAACATCTGTATTGTTTTATTGTTTTATTCTCAAAGCAAATGTAATGCACAATTTATATAAACTGATGGATTTACCATTCATGGTCTAATAAAGCTGTAGTATTGGAGAATAATTCCTAGTTCACACTGAAGATTGAGAGCAAAAATCACATTAGGCTTTGCCTGAAGTATGGAGCAGAGACCTTCATCTTTTTTTATCAATTTCAAGAATGATTCCCTCTCTGTTTAGTTTGAATGAAGTGATATTTTGATTTTGTTTGGCATTGCTTAATTTGAAAGAATTCAGAAACCATTAGCTTTCTTATTAGGAGAGGAAAGATTAACTACGCTTCTACAGAGGCCAATTATTTCAGATAATAAAACGGAGGCAGTGTTATGGGAGTATATTTTATGAAAATCACATATGCTTCATACATTTTTTAGTAAAACTACATTTGAATTGTTCTAATCTCTCCCTACAGGTTTTATTTTATTTTTGTATGTGCAAGTTTAAAATGTTTTGTTGATGACTTTGTTAAAGTTCCAGTCTTCAGTGTTTGAATTCCAATATTATAATTTTGATTAATGTGACAATATTATAATTAATAAAAATGATCACTTTTTAAAAAGCATCCTACATTTTTAAATGTTTTAATTATTTTCATTGTATGAGAGTTTTGCCTGAGTGTTTATCTGTGGATCATTGTGCCTAGTAACTGTGGAGACTAGACAATAGCATCGGATACCATGCATTGGTTATACAGAAGTTATGGGTGATTGTACCCTGCCATGTGGCTATCAGGACTCGAACCCACATCCCCAAGAAGCACAAGTGTTCTTCACCACTGAGATAACTTTCCAGTCCAACTAAGTCATACATTCTACAGTATCATGATTTTATAATTTACCTAAAATCTTGTACCCTATGAATCCCTCTCTCTTATCTCATCCAGGCATCAGATTCTGCCCCAGTATAAGGACTTGCCTCTTCTTAGCATATGCAATGAAAACATCATTTATAATTTTTGTTCTGTTTGCTGCTAAGCTGATCACAGTAAACAAACTTGGGAGAACTAATTACAAAATCTGAAAAGAAAACACCTAAATACCAGAACTGCGGGTGGGGTACCTGCAATTATTTAAGCTGTAGCATCATGGTGTTCACTCTGCTCATAGCGTCTATGAATTGAAAGGCAGAATAAAGATCCCATGACTCTGCCCTCAACCATTTTCATCCTCTGCTTAGAAGATTTTGGAAAAGATAATCAGCTGACCAATTATCAAGGTGTTCCCTCTACAATAGTTTACTTGGTGCAATACATAAACACATATGTATTAATATAATACTTAACATATATGCAGTGTCTAACTTTATTGCCTGAAGCAGTTTTTTTATTCTCATATTCTTAATAGGATTTATAACTGCAAAATACAAGAGGATACTTCAATGAAATATTTCTCAAAGTTTATAATAGTTCCCCAAAGCCAAAATATTCTGAAAGGAAAAAATTCCAGAATTAACTATACAGTGATTAAAAAACAGGCAGAAACTAAACTGAGTCTGTCTTAAAGACCTCATATATACAATTTATCAAAAAACCCATAATTAATCCTTCATGGGCGTATTACTATATTCATACATTAGATGTTGTTTGATGTGTTTGTTACCTGACGGGAACACTCTTTTGTAAAACAATAAATTCATGAATGAACTATGAGAATTAATGTAGAGGCTGTAAATCTCTTATCCCCAATCAAAGAACACGCATCAATTTCTCATTTAAGCTAAGTTCTTAAACACTAGTGAATCTTATAATCTTATGACATAGTGACCACTACCTGAGAATGATGTAGAAGAAAAACCTGGGTCATTGATGTAGAGATGTTACCAAATCTGGCTTTAAAAATAATCAGTTGTGTAAAATTGGTCATATTGCTGTTACTTCCTTAATTTCAGTGCTTTCTAAACAGTTCTTAGAAGCTTAATTAAGATGATGTAGGAGGTTAGATTTGAGACTTTCAAAATAGTGATTTCAGTGTTGAACTACTGTTGTTATTGCTGTTACAGCACTAATTACTATTAATGGTATTCCTGGCATTATCCACAGAAGAGAATGAAGGAAATATTGCTTTGAAGTGTTTCACATTAACATTTCAAAAATTCTTATATAGGAAAAATGAATTCACTTGAGATTATATTCCTACCAAAAGATGTCATGAATATTTCTTTAAAGCGAGTAATGAACTTACAAAAAGAATCATGCAAACACATGGCTGATTAGCTTAAGTTACTTTTTGAATCAGTTGCTTTTTTTGTGGCTGTGTCTAAATGTCTGACACGAAACTCTGTAGTTTGATTTTGCAGAATTCTGTGGAGAAATGCGGTCTCCTGAGGTGTGGGGTGTAGATCATCACAACCGAGGCAGCTGGTTACATACGCATTGCCTGCTCTCAGGAAGGAAACGGAGATAGGGAAGCGGGGCCGTACTAGAAAATCTCCAATCACACTCCAAGTGGCATATTCTTTCAGAGTGGCTCTATCTTCTAAAGATTCCAGAACATTGCACAGCAAAACCAATACATAGGGACCACATTCAAGCACATGAATCTCCAGGGTCATTCACATTCAGAGCACAGCACGGATCAACAGTCATTATTTATTTTATACTGAGTAAATAGAGCAGCCCTCACCTGTGAGGAGTAGGAATGACCATCGGAACCACAAACGGGGCTGCCGTAGGCCACAGGGCAGGGCTTACAGGTGGATGGCCGGAGACCTCTCCCTTGCTTATGGCTTCCTCCTACTTCTTTCATACTGCTGGCAAGGAAAAGACATAAAAAGAAAAAGAGCCATGCTTAGTGCAACCAATTTTCAGAATTAACTTTTTGTACAACTGCCTTTTCTGGTCGGCCATAGCGATGCTTGAGATTGAGCGATTGTCTCTTTCACCACAGTTATCTCTGCACACTGCTCTTCATGATCTAGTGCTATCTTTTCGGATTCCTCAGTTCTTCCAATGAACTGAGACTGTACTTCTCAAAAGTTTGGTGCTAGTCACGGAGAGTGTGGTTAGATTATTTTATATGCGTTATTTAATTTTTAGACATGAAATAGGTTCTTGATAAGCCAGAAGCAGCCCCTGCTAAAAGTACAGAACTCAAAATTTCTGGAACCTTCTTCAAGCTTGCCCTTATAGTCTCTTAGGAATGGAAAAAAAAAAAAAAAAAAAAAAAAACAGACACCAGACTTAATGCTTGCTTAAAAAGGAGAAAGCTGACTTTTAGAAGAAACAGCTACAAAGTACCAGGAATTTACAACATCTAGCAATGTTTAAAGAGGCAAATTACTAGGTTTATTGACAACAACCACCTCCCATTGCTGTGAAGTGTCTCAAAATGGACTCCTTAGACTTTGATCTAAAATAACTCTGGGAAATCCATTCCTATTTTTAATGCATCACAAAGATTCTTTCCTCTTGTTTACACTACTCGTTTCCTTGCCTATTTGTGGAGACAGTTTACACAGAAAGAAAAGGACTAAGAAATGAGAAAGTGATGGGAATCTATACAAAGACAGATCCTTGTATAGAATGTGGTATGTCAATATATATTCATTGTAATTTTCTGTGCGGAGAGTAAACCGATGTCTCTTTGGCACAAAAATGTTAAAAGGACTATGCACTGTTTCTCATGATTCTATATATGTTAATAATTTTTATTCTCTAGGTTTTATACTAGGAAAACCAGCTTACAAAGTGTTGCAGCTAGACAATACTAAAAAAAAAAAAATACACCATAAGGAATTATATCAGAGGAAAAGAAATTTACGTTTCATCCAGAATATAGGCTTTAAAATATCATATCATATCTATCTATCTATCTATCTATCTATCTATCTATCTATCTATCTATCTGTCTGTCTGCCTTTCTGTCTATCATCTATCTTTCTATCATCTATCTATCTATCTATCTATCTATCTATCTATCTATCTATCTATCATCTACCTACCTACCTACCTACCTACCTACCTACCTACCTACCTATCATCTATCTCTTTACCTCCTCATCTTTTTCTCTCTTCTCCCTTCCTTCCCTTTGTTCCTCTATCACTTTATCCCTCCATATCCTTTATTTCCCCTCATTTCTCCTGCCTCTTTAGAAACCTTTCCTATACAGATTGTTATAATGTCTACAAGAATTTCAAATATACTGTTTTCATTTCTTATATATAATTTATACTTATTGATCATATTCTAACCTTACTGTGCTACAGAATTCTCCTGGAAATACAGTGGAGCAAAGTACTAATGTGTAATAGAGGTATTATTACAAATTAAAATAATGTATAGAAACTTTATCATACTGTTCCAATCCTCATCAATGACAAACATTGAGTAAGGCTTAGATATCCATGTTCAGGATGTAAAAATTATGAACTATGTAAATAATATCTCAAGTATTATGAAGCGCTTCATTTTTTTCAATTCTGTTTAATAGTTCTGTACATCATGGAAAATAATTTTCTTTTGAGTATGTATTATTTGTGTCTTTATGTGTATATTTACTTGTGAAGATATATCTCTGTGTTTGTGTGTGTGTATTTTGTTTCTCACCTGTGAAGGTTTGTCTTTGTGTGTATACTCAACTGTGAAGGTGTACGTGTGTGTATTCTCACCTGTGAAGGTGTGTCTGTGTGTGTATATTCAACTGTGAAGGTGTATGTGTGTGTGATTGTGTGGATGTGTTTTTATCTTTACCTGTGAAGGTAAAGGAGGTTATCTGGAGGTCAGAGGTTGGCGCTGAGATGATTTTCTCAAATACTTTATCATGCAGTCCTTTGAGACAGAATTTCTCCCTGAACCTATATCTCAGCATCCTGGCTATAGACTCTAGACTCCAAGCCTTAGGACTATACCTGTTTATAGCAACAGTTGCATGAAAACAAATCCGGATTTTATGGAAGTTCTGGAATTCCAAAATTAGGTTCTTATGTTTGTACAGCAGGTAACTCACTAACCATTCTCTAAGTCCATTCAGAAATCTTTCATAAAGTCCTGAAACAAATTTCTGTGTATGTTCCGCATCAAAGATTCTATTTACAGTGTTTTCCATAGAGATATTCAATGCACAGTAAAATGCATTGAGTAGATGAAGCAATAACTGAACATTTATAGGCCTCAATATGGATATTTCCTGTAGCATATAAACATATATATATTATATATGTGTGTGTATTATTTACTCATATGTAAATTATATGTAATTATATTGTATAATATACACATGAATGAAGTCTTTCTGTTATTGCTGTTGTTGTAATTTCATTTTTAATTATACCCAAAGACTTTAGTTTAAGAAAAATATTATTTTTCTGAGAGAAGTGAAGTCATGGTAGTCATTGGACAGGCTAACAGGGACAAATTGATTTGTTTGAGAAATGACAACCTGGTTCCTGCTATCAGGATTGTTTCCTGGCAACAAAAGTAGTAGCAATGACAAGAGAAACACTCAGTCTGGAGAAAGCATTAGAAGTTATATTAGACTTAATACTCAAGGTAAAGAAGGATTTTAATGTCAGAAGGTAAATCTACATTTGATGTTATTTACTCTCTCTCTCTCTCTCTCTCTCTCTCTCTCTNGTGAAAGGGGCTACTGTGGGTGGAACACTCCCTAGGCAGGCAGGCAGGGATCATCTAATAAAGGTAGCCGAACATGGTCTGGAACAATGCAGTAAGTAGCATTCTTCCATGAATTCTGCTTTAGTCCCTGCCTCCAGGTTTCTGCCTTGAGTTCCCTTGATGATGGACTGTGATCAGGATGTGAAAGCCAAATAAACACTTTCTTCCCTGGGTTAGTTTCAGTCATGGTGCTTTATCACAACAGAAAGCAAACTAGAACAATGACAAAAACATACACTGGGGAAAATATGGTTTCTTCAACAAACTGTGGCGGGGAAATGAGATATCCACACAGAAAAGAATGAAACTAGATCCCAGTCTCAAATGCTGCACAAAAACCTGCCTGAGCAACATAGTCCCCATGGGATCTCTCTCTCTCTTTCTCTCTCTCTCTCTCTCTCTCTCTCTCTCTCTCTCTCTCTCTCTCTCTCTCTCCATGAATACATCCTTTTCCCCCATAGAGCAAAATGCTATGTTTATGCACTCAGGGAAATTGTGTCCAAGATTAATATACACTATCACAGTTTCTTTCCTCTCACAATTTTCTTTCTAAGTCTCATCACACAAAGAAGTAAGTGGGCTGTATGCCAACATCAACATTATTATTGTCTAATAGCCTCACAATAAAAAAGACAAAGGGAAGTTTTAGTATGACCTGAACGGCTCTCACATGTAGTCTAGACACATAGTGGAGACAGGGAAACTTGTTGGTTGTCATTTAAACTTCAGTCGTTTTGTTCTCTGCTGTTTAGTATAAGGTAACATGGAGAGTCTCTTATGAAAACATGATCATTTTATTTTTCTAATAATCATGATAATCCTCATAACTGCCTCCATGGACCCAATTATGGTTTATTTAGCTTTCTGTTAGTTAAGCATGCTGTGCACTCTACAATATACTTTGAGCCATTTTAGAAAAATGAGAAATGATGTTCCCTGCATGATTAACACTGAAAAAAAACCTTATTTCAACTTGATTTGCTTCATATATGATCACACCACTTATCATTTGCGATGAGTTCCTGAAACCTCCAGAATCTAAGTTTAATCACATAGATTTCTAGGCTTAATCATTATGCTTCATTTCCTCTTAAACAATCCAAGAGGCTATAATTCTAATACAATTACATACATGATTATAATCAATAAAAATATAGAAGAATGGAGAGTACAAGCCATGCACTGTCTGTGTGCTATTACTTTTGAGTTTGATAGTGTTTCCCAGTAAAATGAATATAGCTTTAGGTAGTTAAGAGGAAATGTAATTGGCCTCGAAATTGTTAAGTATTTTAATTAGAAATAATATAAGCCATCTGAAGACAATCAGTGACAGACATGGAATGAAAACTAATAAATATGGGCAGATAAAATAATTTTCACAATAAAAAGGAATGATTTGATTTTGTTTTAAGACTTGCCAAAAATCAGGTAACAATTTGTATCAGTGTCCAAGCACAGTGTAAAAAACACCACGAGAGAATACAGTGCAAGTTAATACAAATGAGAAAATATTTTTCTAAGTCCTAAGTTCTTGAGTCAGATTTCATTGCTTAGGAGTTCTCAGTTCTGAAACACACAAAGGCAAACACCAGGTTATATATTAGACACAGAAAAGCAGAAGATATTGTGGCTGATTTTGAATTTCACAGGTCCATTTGCACCAACACTACTTTTACCTGTACTAATAGTAAATACAGTATAGGAACATAATATGATAAGTGAGCTTTAAATTGGATGTTTTTTTTGAATTTTGAAGAAAGGGCAGCTTGATGTATTTCTTGCCCATTCAATAGATACACCAAACATTTTATTTCCCTTAGAATGTATTTTTTTTTTTTTTTTTGATCTTCCACAGTGGGAAAACATTGCTTCAGAAGGCAAGCCTATCAAGCAACATTCCCTTGTGGACAGGTCATAGAGCTTTAGAAAGGAGGCTGCCTTCATGACTTTATGTAAAGGATTTGTAAAAGGGCAAATGACATTATAGAGTACCATGAATTGTGAAATAAAAAAAATGTCAAAATTAAATAAAAGTTAGATAGCCTCACATGAAAATTCTTGTAACTATAATAGGTATTAATTACATGATCTCTGTATATTGAGTCTCAGGAATCTGAATCACACACATCAGTAATTTTAACAAAATAGTTAATTTTGGAAAAAAATTACTAACAATGATGCTTTAAGTCAACAAATGTATGATAAATAGTAAAATGTGTATGATGAATAATTTAACATAATTTATTCAAGACAGATTAACAAAAACTGATTATTATCTTTCTCAGCTGCCTTCTTTATGCAGCCTAAATCCATCTGCCAAGAAAGGCACCACCCACAGGGGTCTGGCCTACCTACATCACTCATCACATAAAAGAGGCCCCAGAGAAAAGCACACAGGCTAATCTGATATTAGCATTTTCTTAACTGCCAGTCTGTCTTCAGACTTATATCTACATTAGTGTCAAGTTTACAAGCACTATGACAGTGCATTTAAGGTCTGAGAAAGGACACAAATATGTTCCCAGGAGATCATATGGAGAAATATAGAAAAAATATTATAAGAATTTGTCCTGCTATGTATGACAAATCATTTAACTAATTAGTCACCATGTGGAGTTCTCCTATTTTGAAGAGTTATTAGGATGATATTTTTGTTTTGATGAAAATAATTTTTTACAAGGCAAATATTATATATTTTTAAAAAGTCTTTTTTCATATTACAACAATTCTAGTTCCCACTCCCTTCTCTCCTCCTGTTTCCTCCACTTTCCTTCCTATCCCCATTCAGAGAGGGTAAGGCTTCCCATGGGGAGTCAACAAATTCTAGCACATAGCTTTGACAAAGATCCAAGGCCCTCTTACTATATCTAGGCAGAGTAAGGTACCCTTCAAAGAGAATGGACACCAAAAAAGCCAGTACAAATGGTAGGGATAAATCCTGTTCCCACTGCCAGTGGCCCCTCAGTCTGCCTCAGCAATATAACTGTCACTCACCTGAAAGAAGAGAAAGTGGGAAGTAGCCTTCAATGCATGGGCGCAGGAAACCACTTCATAAATATAACCTCAGTAGCACAGACACTGAGAACAACAATAAATAAATGGGCCCTCCTAAAGCTAAGAAGTTTCTATAAAGCAAAGAACACACTCAATAAGATAAAAAGGCAGTGAAGTGAATGGGGAAAGATCTTCACCAAGCCCATATCAGATAAAGGACTGATCTCCAAAATATATAAAGAACTCAAAAAATTAGAACATCAGAATATGAACTAATCCAATTAAAAATGGGGTACAGATGTAAGCAAATACTGAATTAAGAAAACAAGCATTTCTAAAATTTTGAGACATTTTATATATATTTATATTCAAAAGTTCAAATGTAACTGGGGTATACAATATCACATATTATTTTGAGATGTCTTTGTATTATGTACTACTCTCCAAAATATAAGACTAGAGAGAGAAAAATATAGATTAATGATATTAAAGCTTTTGCTGCTATAAGTATAAATCTGAAATCAAATGTTTTCCTTTTTAATTCACCATTTATAATCTTTCAATTACAGATGTTAATATGAAATTTAAATTTTATGAAAAATTACTCTGATATTGAGATTTCTTTACAAACCATCAATTCTACTTTAAGAAAAGTAAGGATGAGTTTTAACCTATATCCAAAATTTTACTTTTTTTTTTTTATATGTCCACCACTGGTGCTGGTGACGCTTCAGCATTTAAGAGCAAATTCTCTTCTCACACAGAATCAAGCTCTGGCATCTATCAATCATATGGGTGGTTCACACTTCTATCATTCATACCCCATGGGATTTGATTCTCTCTCCTGACCTCTCTTAGCCTTCCACTCATTGCACACACACACACACACACACACACACACACTGTAAACACACATCACACACACACACACAAAGAACTAGATCTTTTTAAAAAAATATTTATAGCCAGAATCTATTGTGTAGAGAAAATACCTTCCTAATTATTCTTAAAATTTATTTTAAGTGGCATAAAATAGTACTTCTTATTTGATTCACACTAGGAAATGTGTACAAAATTAACAGGAGAATTTCACATGTCATTTGATTCACGTGTATATTTGCAACAGAGCTCAGCCTATAAAAATAGTCACTAAGTCTAAACTTCTGTTTTGCAAACAAACATTATGAACTCCACATTATTCCTGTAATAATAAATGTTCCCAAGCAAAGTGATTTTTCCCATGTTTACTGTATTCACACATTCATAACTGGTACTCAAAACATCCTATACTGCCATTGGTGAGCAAAGTATCAACCAAGATCTGCCAATAACCTACGCTTTTTAACAGCAAAGGAAAAACTTCATGTAGAAAAAAAAAATACCTGCATTTGTAAACAGCAATGGCAGATATAAATTTAAAAAGCTAAAAAGTGTCTTCTTCAAAGAAAATGATTAACAGTACTATATTTCCAAAAGACATGAGAAAAAGATCCCATTTGAACATTTGAAGCATTTTTTACACTACAAACTCCGCCTTGATTATGAAAAATGCTTTTGATTTTTTTTTCATTTACACACAGAAGGAAATATTTTTACCTGCTTTTCAAGAAGCAGACCTGACAGCTTTAGCAGTAGCAGGCGGTGGGTAATTGCTGCATTTTATTTAAGAAAACAGCCATTAAAGGGCAAACAAAGTTCAGAGAAGAAAAATATAGCTCTCCTTTCATGTAGTATCTTCAGAGAAGTCATAATTATTTGTTCCTCCTTTCTTCCTGCTTTAATGCAAAAGGAAGGTTCAACCAACAGAAAGCAGAAAAGCTACAACATTTTGACTTTGTTTTATGGATACTCTGATATAATGGATTAAAAACATTAAACCTCCACTATATATTATCTCTGGCAATATGTTCCTAGATTGGAAATAATTAATAGAATTAAACAGAGAACCTTAATTTTACCCCTACAGTATTTTTATCTCCACTAGTTGTATTTATCACATATCCCTAAGGAAGAGATAGTTATTAATGTGCCACTGCTATTGTAGTAAGGATGAAGGCAGATCTGCTAGACAGGAAACGATTCTTCAAGAAACAGTATTTGTGTCAATTGTACCACAGCTAAAATGTTGTCAGAAAGCCTTTCAAATACGATTTAGTCCCATGTTATCATCAACTGCTACAGTAACTTCTCACCTGCCAACCTAAATTATTAGCTTCTAAACTGCAAAGTGTATTGTTTCATTTACCTATGAGTTAACACTCTATGTTTTAAATTAAGTCTAATAGAAGAAGGACAACAATGAATTCATGGAACTAAGTATTTTTAGTGGACGAGTATGTGTGGTGGGAGAAATTTCTATGCCCAGAAAGAAAAGTAGTCTACTTGAGAATTAGTTGAACAACATTCATCTTTAAGGTCTAATTGTTACTGCTTTTCTCTCTGTATATTCTGACTTCCCATGCCAATATCATACATTTATCCCTAATACAATGTCACTAGTAGCAGCTTGCAATTTGTTTGCATATTTCATTAGTTCCCTTGTAAAAATCCTTACTCACTTGATTGTCTTCCCATTCAACCCCAACTATATTCAGCTGCATTTTCATTTAACATTTGCTGATTGATTTGTACGTGTCACTGAACCTCATATTCATGCTTTCTTCGCTTCTGTCATTTGTTCTAGTTCTGAATCTAGTGATCATGAAGACGCTGAAAGGAAAGGGCACTTTCTCAAGCCTAAAAATATCTGTGACCTCCTCAGTGAAGTCTCCATTCGCGTGCCAGCAGAAAACAGCTGGGCAGTAAAAGATGTCATTGCAATCATAGGCTGGAATTGTGCACAAATTGGATATAACCACATCATTCTCGGGAGAGTCCATACCATTTTGACATCTGTGCAATTTGTTCAATCATATTCTTGATTTTTCTTTACTGAGATCATACTTCTAAAAATAGTACTTAGGATCTTTGAGAGTGCATTTATTTTTTGACATTTGAGAAAAAAAAAAGCATTCTATTTGAAATTATGTAAGTTTGGTCCCACAGATACAAATGATTTATCCGAAATTAGTACTTCATGATTCAAATCCAAATGGGGACTGTAGGAGGGGGCTGCTTGTTCATCCTGGACATTCAATATAGAAATAATAACACAAAAACTATTAATTCACTGCTTGGCCCATTAGCTCTAGCTTTTTATTGGCTAACTATTACATTTTAATTTAATCCTTGCTATTACTCTGTGTTTCACCACAAAGTTGTGGCCTACCAGCAAAGTTTCAGTATGTCTATCTCCAGCCACAGCCCCATGGTGTCTCCTTGACTCCACTTTCCTGCTTCAATGCTGTAGGCCAAGTAAGTTTTTTTATTCATTAACCAATAAAAGCAACACATAGACAGAAGGACCTCCCACATAATGTCAAGATTCCCAGGTGACAATCTGACACCTGTTTGATCAAGTTCGGAGTAGCTTTGTACAGCTCTGTCTGAGTTCTAAATCTTTCTCTGCTTCATCTTCATCTTTATCTTCCTATGTCTGTGTTAAACTCTGTATGACATCCTGATAAGAACTGATGTAAGAGTGTTAACCGTTGACTCTAACATTCCCAAAATAAACTCATATCCTGAAGATCTTTTTTATTTTGTTATATAAGGTGATAGGTGATCTGTAGTGACACTGTAGGACTTAGCTTCTGTTCACCAGGAGACATCATTCTGCAAAGACTGTCCTCTGTATATCCATGGCACCATGACTGTGCGTAATAGCTTCCTTTACCAGAAGCTTCCCAAGTCAATGAGAACCATGTTCATGTCAATTTTCAGAAACTTTAAAACTACTTTGAATGTTTTGATTCATTATTTTTAAGATATGTTCTTAACAATTATGTAGGTCACCACTTTAGAGTTCTCAAGGACACATATTCATATTAGTTATAGTTGTGTAAAGTATAAGCAATAAGGTCACCATCTTCATGGCTACAGAATAAAAGTTCAACTCACAGGGACATTTCACTTCTACTCTAATGTTTGTGGCTTGAAAGCAGAGGAGAAAGTCTATGAAGCTGGTTTTATTCCTGTTTGTTGCATCCAACTACGGCGCAATTGAGGGAAAAACTGAATGGCTGTGGAAAGTAGACTTCATCTTTTGGGGTAATAGAAAATAAGTGATTTGTGGCATGAAAGGTTAACATAAGAAAAATAATTGTAAAGAATATGTTTTAGTATATATGGTATATAAACTTTGTTATCTGAACTATCTCCTCATTGGTTTCTGTATTTCACTGTAATCTTTGCTCCAGATGATTCACGCACTCTTCTTCCTCTCTACAATAGTTATTTAATCACAACCTAGGATTTTCCCCAAAGTTTAAAAAATTCCAATAGAAAGAAAGTATTCAATAAATATAATTAAATGGGTGAATGAATGAAGAAAAATAATGTAGAAGAGTAGATAAAGAATACAAGGGGGAAAGTGAGGGTTAAGTCATCATTTAATAGGATACTGTGAACAAAATCATTAGTGGTCACATCTACTTTCCTAACTATACATCCACGTAAGAAGAAATTATATAACACATATTTCCCTTCTCTAGGAACATTTTTATAAGTAATTTGCAAATTGAGGCCTTGACAGATTTTATTAGTTTTCAAATTAAAAGATAGCCAATTAAAATGAAATAAAAATAATAAACTTGGCTCTGAATTAAAATGATGCACAATTAATAAAACTCAGTTCGAAAGGGTGACCCTACCTCCAGGAAACTCAGAATGAGACTGTGACTGAGAACTGTCTCCTCCTGTTTTTTATGCATCCTTCTCTAGGGCTGAGATTAAAGGCAGCTCTCACTGGATTAAAAGTATGCATCCCTATTGCCAGTTCAACAGTAAACTAGTGTGGCTGCTGGGATTTAAGGAGTGTGTTACCACTGCCTGGTCTGTAAGATTGATCAGTGTGGTTGTTTTACTTTCTGATCTTCAGGCAAGCTTTCTTTATTAAAATACAAATATAATACCACTACATTTCCCCTTTTTGTGTTTTATTTCACTAATAAATAAATGTTTTATTTTATTTATATTTTAAATAAAATATTTTTTAAAAATTTAAATGTCTTATTTTATTTCACTTAATAAATAAAATGTGCTTTATTTCACCTAACAATTGTTTTAAGATGTGACCTAAAGGAGCACGACAAAGCGTCTTACATAGTTCCCCTTCAGAAGGTTCTATCAATCAAAGGTGCTTTTCAAGCTTAAGTTTCTGAATTTTTTTTTTTATTGAGAAAAGGAAAAAAAAAAGAAGTTTCCGCCTCCTCTCAGCCTCCCATTTCCCTCCCCCTCCTCCCACCTTTCTCCCCCTCCCCCCACTCTTCTCCCCCTCCCTCTCCAATCCAAAGAGCAGTCAGGGTTCCCTGCCCTGTGGAAAGTCCAAGGTCCTTCCCCCTCCGTCCATGTCTAGGAAGGTGAACATCCAAACTGGCTAGGCTATTCTCTTGGGAAGTAAGTATTCAGGAATTACAATTTCCTCTTCAAATTATGAGAGTTATTTATGATTTTTATGTAATGCTTTAATTATTTTAAGAGAATTCAAATATGCCACTTTTTTATCAGGTGATACTTTTATGATAATAAAACTCATATAATTTTACAATAATAAAAATATCTAACAGTTCATATTATTTTTCTTTGACAAAATACAAAGACTGTCTGTCTAGCCATTTGTCTAAATTTTTATTCTTTTTGTGTCTTTCTCTTTGCTGTCTCTGTCTCTTTCTCTGTTTCCCTACCCCCTCCCGGGTTTGTGTGTGAAGACACATAATATAATGTTATTCAAGAGTTTTCATCTCTCTCACCAAGAACCTAGACACCCACAGGTGAGAAGCATGTTTTTTTTTTTTTTTCCTGTTACTATTACTGTTCTGTTGGTGGAAAAACAAACTCACACAAGTGGAGTTTAGGAACAGAACAGATGTGCTCCTCAGTAGAAGGCACTCCCAAAGGTTAAACTAACCTAACACTCTATAAAAGGAGCTGAATAATATTTTCTTACACTGAAGGCAAGATCAATTAGGTAACTAATTTATTGCAAATCTTTTCAGGGTTTGATATCAAATAGTAGCACTTCAAAGCTCTCCTGACCAGGCTTCTGATTCATTTATACCTTGAGCAAAATAAAATCTGTACTTGGGCTATCTAGTGTTTAGGGTTGACCAGTATAGAGAAGACATTTGGTTTATGCACTTTACCTTGATATTCGATCTTTAGGTATACTGACTGCCATTTGTTATAAACATTCAGGTTGTGTTGTGTTTGGGAATTCATGGCTACTCCATTACAGTTGCTGAAGGACTGACTTGAATGTTGACATTGAGAGGTGATTAGATTCTTAGGGCACAGTCTTAAAGAAGCATTTAAGCCACTGATGACTTTACAACTATGGTAATGCTACAAATTGGCTACAGTTGGAGGAAGGTCACTAGCGCATGACTTTGAAAGGCTGTCTTTCAAACTGCTGATCCCTTCTCTATTTTCAAGCAACCATAGCTTAATCATTTCTACATTACACACTCTCCAAGGATATTCTGTCTTGCTTCAAGCCCAGAGCAACAAATCAAAGCAAGCATGAATAGAGTCCTCTAAAACCACGAGCCAATAGATAGATAGATAGATAGATAGATAGATAGATAGATAGATAGATAGATCGATCGATCGACAGAGATAGGATAGACAGATAGATAAATATTTCCAAAGTAAATTTCATTACTTCAAATAGTTTGTCATAATAACAAACAAACAAAGAAAAAACTATTAACAAGAGTTCCATGTTCATGCTCCAGGGTGGAATAATGTCCTTGCATTTAGCTTTTTTTGGACATATGTGTTTTTAGTCTTTTCATACACAATTTAATTGCTTATGTTTATTTAAGATAATAATTTCTTGTTTACTTAGAATAATCATTGTCTTCGATGTTCCAGAGTGAACTGGGCTATGAGAAATGGGGTTGGGGATTGAGAGAGGAGGATCAACAGAGGGTAACAAGAGGATCAAGGGATTTTTTTTATTCCTCTTAGTTGGCATAACTACTATTCTATTCTTTATTAATATTATTTTACTTTTTATTTTTTACCATAACCTGTTGGGTGACCTTATTTTTTCCAGTGTGACCTTATCCTTCTCAGTCCAGAATGTGCCTTTTAGTATTCTCTATTTAGCTGCCTTTTTTAAAATCTTGAATTCCTGAAGCCTGTTTTGACTAAAGATATTTTTTTCTTTCTCCTGTAGATAGTTTTCTCAGATAAAATAAATGAGTTGGCAATGGTGTTGGTTTAGAATTAGTACATGTTGCCCAAACACTTTTAGGTTTTCAGTTTCCTTTGAAAGACTGACTGTTATTTCTATGGTTTTGCCTTTAATTGTGATTTAGTCCTATCACATAGCTTTTATTACCCTGTGTTTTGTATATTTAGTGTTTTTAAAATTCATGACAATTTTCTTTTCTCATAATGTCTGCTATGAAGCAATCTTTTTGTACACTGTGAAGATTTGTCACTCTGAATGGTTTAACAAAAAGCTTACTGGCCAGTACCTAGACAGGAAGTATAGGCAGGACAGGCAAACACAAAGTAGACTGGGAAGAGGGAGGGTGGAGTCAGAAGAGTGGCCAGACAGACAGTAAGATATGCTAAAGAAGTAAATGCTATGAGCCTTTGGGGTAGAATATAGATTAATAGAAACGGGTTAGTTTAAATTGTAAGAGTGGGTTAATAACAATCCTGAGCTATTGGTCAAACATTTAACAATTAATTATAAATCTCAGTGGGTTTCTTTGGTTGTTGATGACAGGACAGAAACTTTCACCTATACCTGTCTTTTTGGTGTTCTGTATGCCTCTTGTCACTCAAATTTTCTTTTCATGATTTTAAATGAGATTGTTTTTATACGCTTATAACCTGGGATTGTTCTCCTTCTTTGTCCATAATTCTTAGAGCTGTCTTTTTCGGTGTTCTGGAGTTTCTCTGTATTCCATTTAAAAGTTTAAAAAATATCATCTTTAATCAAATTATCCAATTCCTCTGTTTTGTTTTCAAGCCCTGTTATTATTTCTTTCATGTGATCTATTCTCTTGGTAAGACTTTAAAATTTTTCACATTCATAACTTTATGTTAGTTTATGTTTTCTTCAGCATTTCTCTTTTTATTTAATTCAATATTTGTATCTGGAATTGTTCTCAGTTCATTAAGGTGTGTGTTTTTGTTTTCTTGGACTTCAATCAACAGTTTATTCATTTACTCTTAAGGGTCATTAATATCATTTATGTTTGAATTTTTTAAACTTTTAACCATGTTTATGATCATTATTTTGAATACTGTTTCTTCAAATTCATCTGATTTGTTCTCATTGCAAACAGATACTGTGGAATTGGTGATCTTTAGTGATCACCTATTGATGATCTATCCCTTCCCCTTGGCCTAGTTCACTTTTCTGGCCATAATTATTGTACTACGTTCTTCCCTACTCTAGACTCTTCTAGATGCCTCTAGATGTACTCTTCCTCATACCTAACATAGATACCTTCCCCTCAGCCATAAAAAACAAAAGCCAAGAAAATACCAGGAATTAATATACTTCTCCCAATAATAACCATGACTATTAGTGGGCCCAAATTCCTAGTCAAAGTGTTACATGTGCATGCATGAATGGGCTTTTCAAAGGTCGGGATGGACTTCAGAGGAAATAAAAGGCTCTTCTCACTGCTTTAATATTTGCTGCTGGTAGATTCATGGAGAAGGTGATTCTTTAATTTCAGTTGTGTGTTCTTCAGAGAGCCCACCACAATCAGGTAGATGCTTCCAATTTAAAACTCATGCAGATTGTCCTGGCTAAACAAAATGGACTATAATACACAAGCAAAGGTCATGAATATGGGGATAGTAGAGGGTGGAAGGTGGGCAGCTGGTAGTGATGGGAGTTAAATAAGAGAAGATGTGAGGAAAAGTTAACCAGAATGTAATATATATGATGAAATTAACCCAAGAGAAATGTTAACCAATAAAACAGAAAATAGTGGAAAACAAACTAAAGCTAAGAAACAAAGAAATAATAATAATCACCAATACCCTCTCAAGATTCACATCCAAAAGGAATGATACTTTTAAAGTGTTAATTTAAGCAAAACTATATAACCTGACATATTACGGCCAATATTAATATTTCAAGTTCAAAACCAAATTTTACCAATAGTATTTCTGTGTTCTAGTGGTGAATGATCTATTCATTTAATTTCAAAAGAAAGTTTGTTATTCTGACAATTATATTCATATTTTATTTCATTATTCATTCCTGTGATTGTTAGCAAAATGAAGTATCTTGATTGAAATATTTTTATCTATTATTAAATTTGTTCTTAACTATTTTATATTTATGTTGAATATAATGAGAAAATTTCAAATCTAATATAAATATGGATAACAAAGAAATTTAATATAAATAAATGAGTGCTAAGGTATAATAGAGTTATACTTAAGGCTGAAGAGCTATTTCATACTTGGATTCACAAGCTTTGAAATCAAATATTTATATCATAATGAAGGTAAACATTGCTTTATAATTCTGATAAATATGTTATTAAAATTTACAAAGAATCTGATCATATGTCCTAATCTTTTCTGTGTCTTCCTGAAACTCCAGGCTGATGTAAAAGAATAATTAAAGAAAATAAAAGTGTTGAGTAGAAGAAATGAAAGTATTTTCACATCTTGGTAGGACTGTTAACCAGAAATGCAAAATAATCAACATAAACCCAAAATTCTCCCTTTATTTTTGTGTCATGAGGATAAATTTTATGGTTATGAAAATATCACAAGTGAATGCTTAGAACGGATCAACTTTGCTTTACTGATTTTTACTTTGGAAAATTATCTGGACCTGTATCTGAAGAACTTATATATAATTCTCCTGATAATCCAGTGGTGCCATTTTTAGGCAGCCATGGTTTCAGTTTGGCCTGATGAAATAGAAGGAAAGAATTTCAGGGAAAAAAAATCAAACTAAATAAATGAAGAGGCACTACATGATGAGCACAGGATAGCTCAATTTATTCACAAATTGGTCCATATACAAAACTTTATCCCCTCGGGAATCCTTCCACACTGTTCTGTGTACAATTAAAAACCAATGTTAAAGTTTTGTGGAAAGAAAAAAAAAACAACAATATCAGCAGAAGAAAGTAAGATGAAAATAATATGTTTGAAGGCTGTACTGAATATGTCATACATACTATTTTATGCACACAGACATGGCCACACACAGAGGTGGTGAGAAGAAAAGGAGATGACAAAACAGTAACAAATAAAACCAATACTTAAAATGTTTCACTTTTCACCTAACTATCTCAGATTGAATGACGGTGGTACATAAATGAAAACATTAACTCCCCCAAAATGCAAAAAAAAAAAAAAAAAAAAAAAAAACTAGATGAATTTGGGTTTGGACATAAGTGTTTAGGTACATTACAAGCAAGATAATTTGGACTTCACTAAATCTAAGTATTTCAGCTATATGGGAGAACAAACAAGTCTGTGGAGGATGGCTTCACCTCACCCTTTTCCTGTTATCAGAAAATTGAATCTTTTTTTTTTCCTGGAGGTTTTCAGTGATGTTACCTACAGGAGCAAGTGTATTCAATAAAGATCTTCACCATGATAAGAATTTCAGGACTTTTTGGGTAAGAATTTATTTTCAGGTTTTGGAATTCCTTAATAAAACAAAATCCCTCTTGGAATTGATTCAGTGTGTGTTGCTTCATTCAAATGCAATATCAGAACTTGTACTTGGTTTTCAATGTTTAAATTAAGTACTCACTAGAAGTTGTTTTTTATCATTGAGTAATTTCATTTCCTTCAAGCAGATGAAGTTAATAACTTCATTATTAGTCTAAGGATCTGATGTGGGATTTCCCTCTGTATGCTATGATTATCGTTAATGAATAAAGAACTGCTTTGAGCCTATAGCAGAGCAGGGTGGGGTAGAGCAGAGCTAGGCAGGGAGTACTGGACTGAATGCTGGGAGAAAAAAGGGCAGAGTCAGAGAGAAGCCATGGTGCCGCCAGAGACAGACATTGGGAACGTTACCCCGTAAGCCACAGCCCACTTGGCAATATACAGATTAATAGAGATAGCTTAGATTAATATAAGAGTTAGCCAATAAGAAGGTAGAGCTAATGGGCCAAGAGATGATTTAATTAAAACAATTTCTGTATGATTATTTTGGGCCTAAGCTAGCTGGATGGCCGGGAACCAACAAGCAGCGTCCTTCTACCAACAAGAATCTGCAAGATTATAATGTTCAAAAAAATAAGTGTGTTTGAAAGTGGTCACTATATAAGTTAATTAATACCATTATATATAATAAACATGATCATCATGTATTTTACCCAGTTTGCAACCTGTTTAAATAATTTCTAAAAATTGAAATACTTGAAAATATTAGCACAATGTACAGGCCTACAGAGATTTTAGTCATTCATTTTTATTATGTTTTCACACTTATTTCTCTTCTATCATCTAGTTTTTATTTAACCCTATTGCTGCTAAATGTATTTAGTGATATTGTTTTGAATGACATTTTGCTCCCTGTGTACATGACATCTTAAGAGTAACAACTACAAAATTTATGAGTGAAATCATAGTGGCCTGTTAAGATGGTTGAACAGATAACAGTGATTGCTGTTCAAGTCTGATAAGCTGCCTTTAATCCTTGAACTCACATAGTTGGAATGAGAGAACTCACTACCACAAGTTGTCCTCTGATGTCCTTGTGCATTCTGGGACATGGTCATACTACTCACAGTAATAATAATGTAATTGTTTCTAGAGCACTGGATAATTGCAAGAATGAAAATAACAGCAAATAATTACTAATAAGCAATAATAAAAATAATATGTAGACA
Source organism: Alexandromys fortis (assembly GCF_014885135.2). NCBI lineage: Eukaryota > Metazoa > Chordata > Mammalia > Rodentia > Cricetidae > Alexandromys > Alexandromys fortis. Next base: position 19,544,768 of record NW_026067912.1, on the reverse strand, counting down.
GTAATAGTTAACATATCTCTCTTTTACTGTCTGTGGCACACATCCATACATTAAAAAATTATTCATTAAATTTTCCTTTTCATTAAATGTAGCCTATATATGTAAAAAGAAACAAATCTGATGAAAATTATGTAAATCTTATTTATGATAGTAAAAGAAAACAATGATATAACTTTTCATATTGAAAGTCTTTTAATAATTATACTGGTAAAATGAAGACATCAAAAATCACATAATCAAAAAGAATTATAGAAATACAGGGACTTTCTTTTTGTTTGTTTCAGACATTTACTGCACTTGTTAATTGGGTGTCTACACGATAGGGTTTCTAATCATATGTGTTACATGTCTCCAGTCACTCCTGTGAGTGATTTGTTAGACTATGTTATTCTTGGTGTGTACTTGTCGTGAGCTATCTTGTTAAGTGAATCGAGGAAGGAAAACTCATGAATGAGGGCATCATTATTGTCTGAGTTGGGATTTTGAACTGTTTAATAATGAGAAGTAAACTGAGTACAGCATACACTGCTGTCTCTTTCCTGTCTGCGGACACCACATGCTGCAATCTCTTCCCACTGTGTCTTTCCTGTTATGAGGAGATATACTCTGGAACTCTGAGACAATAAACAACAGCAACAGCAAAAGCAGCAGCAGCAACAACAATAACAATAATAAACATCCTTCTTTCCATACTTGCTTATCTAGCTTTGTGATGTATCTGGTAAGAAAATGGTTCAGTTTTCATTTGATACCAACTATTATTTTGGACAATCCCCTGTTTCATATGAAGAAATATAACATTTGTTTTATTTTTTCTTTTCGTATTCTAGATACTTCTTTTAGCATTGTCCTCTCAAAGCCTATGTTCTTTTAGAGAAATGGTTAGGTTTATTACATTTAGTGTGGCATGTCTTCATGATTAGAGTATTAATATAGAAATGATAGAAAATGTAATTTAAAATCTATCAATATCTGGTAAATTTAGTATCTCTACTTATACATAACTTCACTAGGAAATTCATTCTACGTTATACTTTTATTATATTTACTAATTTTATTTCTCTTCTCTTTATTGCCTGTGATACATATTTGATGCAAATTTGGGTTGATTGGGAAAGTTCAAGGCTCTCAGTGTCAGTTTCTAGAAACTTATAGAAAGATTTTGAAGGAGGTGGAGTATAGTATAGAAAAATACCAATCCTTTCCCTAAGAGTTTTCAGCATACTTAAGGTTTGTTTTATTTTATTTTTGAAATTTAGAAAATTTTATATATAAATATTTTGGCTACATTTTTGTGCTCCTCCAAGTCTTCCAGATACTCTCTCAATCTCTACCCATCCAATTTTAAGTTTTTGCTCAGAAAACAAGCAAAAAGCCTGTACAACTAAACCACCCAAAACCCAGAAAAGGTGACAGTACTCAAAACCAACCAAACAAACAATAACCGCACCAAAGTATAACTAAATAAAAGCACACAAAGACTGTTGAGTTCATTAGTGATTAGTCAATTACTTCTGAACATGAGGCATGTCCTGGAGTGGTTGATATAGTTATTTAACAGTCCATTGGAGAAATCTGATTTTCCCTTTCTCAGAGGTATAAATAGTAGTTCAGTTGTTACCCTTTACCCTAGAGGCTAGAATTTCATTCATTTATGTTTAATATAAAAATATAATAAAAGAACTAGAACATAGAAGTTGGACAAGACAAACTGACAGAAGTAAAAGAAAAGGCTCAAAATCAGAGATCTACTCCTTTGCAAACTCAGGAATTCCGTAAGGATGCTAAACTGGAAGCCATAATATATAAAAACATAGAAAGTTCCCTAGTAGGTCTGTCTGTCAGTAGGCCATGTCTCTCATATTTGAACTGGAAACTAATTCCCTCCTTTGTCTCTTGATCATTAGCCACCAGGGTTTGGAAGTTAGCTTCCTCCACATAATCTGTCATGAGGCTGACTCCCTCTTAGCCCAAAAATAATGGAGTCAGTTAATCTGTCATGGAAATATTTCAAATAATTTGCCCAAAGACATCTGTCCTTTGTAGCACAATTAATATAAACCCAGACATAGATATTGGGGTTCAGTCTGAATGTCAATAAAGCAAAACAGCCAGCCACTTGCTCTTACCTTGACCTCAGTACCAAATGGCAATCTTGCCTCCAGGAATCTGAGACTGAGACTGTGTCTGAGAGCTGTCTCCTTCCATCTTATATTCCTTTTCTGTGCTGAGATTAAAGGTATGCACCACTACTACCTGGTTTCTACGGCAAACTAGTGTAGTTACTGGGATTAAATATATGTGTCACTACTACCTGGTCTGTAAGACTGACCAGTGGTGCTGTTTTACTTTTTGATCTTCAGGCAAGTTTTATTTATTAAAATACAAATGAAATATCACTACACTTCTCTCATAATTTTTATATATTTTTTTGTAAACAGTAAAGAAATCTAAAACAAATACTGTGTCCTAAAACAACCTTAACAACACAATTTGATTTATTCAAAAAGGAACACCATTTTACTGAGGCAAATATAAAAAAAATAAAAATAAGCAGAAAATTAAAACTCTATAGGGCATTAAAAAATCAGACTAAGAATCCACTATGTAATTTGGCTCAATGCTTATAAATGTTCACAGGTGTTGATATTTGCATGATACATTCAAGCAGAATTTATAGCAACTGAGCAGCTGTATGTAAATAGTGTCTTATAAAAAGTCTATTAAGCAATAATTGCTTTTCAATATTCATGTCTTAATAAACATGACTTCTTGAAATTTTAAGTCACTTTAAAACTATCATTATGCAAAACTTTGACATGTTAGAATTCTTTATGGCAATAGTTAGGGAGAAAAAATATGCCCATAATCTCCCCCCATTGATCTCAAGGAAAAAGAAAACAGTGAATTCTGTTTAGTTTTTGTATGATGCTGTATCATTTAAGCAACACTTAAAAATGAGTTCATGTTTTATCTTCTGGGTAGATTGATATTGGAGACGGATATTGATAATATGATAATGGTATCATATTAACAAATGCAAGAATGCAATTGGAAAATATTTCTTACTGATAGTTATAGGACTGTAAATATATAAATTTGATATAATTATAATTAATTTTGTAAAAACTATAAACAAATGCCAATGTGTTCAGACAAAAGACATCTGCTTAATGTCTATCAGTACCCTGATCCACTTCAGCCAATCACAGCTACTGGTCCAATTCACACTTCTGTGAGATGTTCAAAAAATACAGTGAGACAGATACATCCTTCAAAGGTTGTGAACAATCCTTAAAAAGCAAATTCTAATAGGAACAGGTCATGGAATAATTTGATATGATTCCAGTTTTCATGAAATATTATATTAAAATTTGGCATTAAGCCACAAAATAAGATCATTGGAGATTAGACTCAATTTAACCTTAGCTATTCCTTCAGTTTTTCAGTTCGGGGAAGAGGATATTTAATTTGATAAATACATGAGAGGTTCTTATTGTTCTCAAAGCAACTAAGGATTATTGTTCTCAAAGCAACTAAGGGTTTAAATAGTAATAAAAAGTGTGTTTTTTACTTCACATATTATTTTGAAAATTATATACATCTGTCAGTTTGAACCCAAATGGAACTTGTCTATTTTTATATTAAAGCCTGATATGAAGGTCAAGTTATTTGAAGATTATCAAGGGAGATGGTCTTAATAATAGACTTTGAACTGTGATGATATTGGCCTTTTCTATACAGGTCCCAAGAATGAGAAGTACTGCTTTGACTCAAGGGGAAATTCATTTTAAAAAGACTCTTAAAAGGTGATGATCAGTGGCTCATGTGGTATCTCATCAGTTCCATGATTTCATTTTCTTGCAAAAACATAGTGCCTTAATTGTTTGCTGTTGGAACAAAACACCATGACCAAGGCAACTAATGAAATATGTCATTTAATTGAGTTGACAGTTTCTTAACATTAAAGTCCACCATGACAGAGCAAATGCTGGTCAGGGGCATAAGGGCTAGCATAGGTGTTCTCCAGATATTACAGGCTATTATCACTGCTTTTGTTTACATTCCAAAACTTGATGGTAAGTCCCTGTTGCTGAAAACAACACATGTCTTTGCTGAGTCCAAAGACGTGAAGAAATTAAATTGATACCAACTTGCAGACTTCATCTTAACTGGCTAACTTTCACAGTGCTGGAAAGCTCTACTTACACTAAACAACTTACCCAGCTCTGAAGATTTTATGCTGCAATGATATATGACCTGGTAAGGAATGCCCATTGGTGCAATAATGTCATGAAATTTATAAAAGTAACTAACTACTTCACAGTTAGATTTAAAGCCTTATTTTAAAGATGGAACCAAAATTCCATTAGCTGGGCCCCAAACCCATAAATGGCAATGTCATATGTCCTAGGAGAGACTAACAATATTATTCTGCTAAATGGATATAGCTGCTAAATTGCCACCTATGTTGTTATCAATATACCTATAGCTTTGTACACCTTTATATTTACCAGAGAACCTTCTTTCTGTAGTGGATGGGGATAAATACAGTGACCCACAACTTGTCAATATGCAGAAAAATAAATGATTGTGGAGTATTTAATTATAAATGAGAAATCTATGTCAAACCTCTCTTCCCAATGCTCAGGGTTGTTGAAATATGAGCGGCGGGGCTGCGTCCCCAACACCTCGGCTGCTTGGCTAGCTCATGCCCGAAATAACAGCACACAAACTGTATTCATTTAAGAACTGCTTGGCCCATGAACTTAGCCCTTACAGGCTAATTCTCGCACCTGGACTAGCCCATTTCTAATGATGTGTGTAAGCACCCCAAGATGCGCTTACCGGGAAGATTCTAGCCTAAGTCCATCGTGGGTTGCAACTGCCTGGGAGAGCAGAGCATGGCGGCTGTCTGGTCCCTCTGGAAGCAGCGCAGAGTCTGACCTCACTCCTCTTCTGCCCAGAATTCTATTCTGTTTACTCCTCCCAACAATGTTCTAACCTATGAGGGCCAAGCAGTTTCTTTATTGCTCAGCCAATGAAATCAACAGATTGATATATGACACTCCCACATCACAGGGTTAGTTGTGAAAAAGGCTAAATTTTTTTTTTTAAAAAACTGAAGGTAGTAGACATCTTCAGTGAAACTCTATTAATTGGAGATGGCAAACTGTTACACACATGGTGTAGTGCTGTGCCTACATCTGCAAGTCTTTGATTTTCCCCTTTTATCCTTATATTTTTATTTGAAAGTGTTTATTGCAAAGAGTCATTGGTCTGGTTCGAGGCCTCTGGTTTCTGCTAAACAACAGATACTGGGCCCTTATTGGGACTCCTCTTTAGTAGCCTGTTGTTGTCCTGTGCAACGGAGATGCTGCATCTTTGGTTCTTCAGGACCAGTCCCTTCAGATGCTCCAGCAGTTCATAGATGGGGTGGGTGTTGGATGGGCCAACTCATATCTCTGGTCTGGTTAGTCATCATGTCAGCTCTTCCCAATCTTCATTACCAGGGAGAATCCTCTGACATATCAAAACAGTCCAAATCGCAGCATGGACAGGTAGTGATTTAGGATGTCCCATCTTAACCAATAAGGTGCTGGGAATAAATAATCGTTGAGGGAGGAAGTGTAAGTTCTCTTTAAAGGTGTTAAAGATCACTCTTAGAGGCTAACCATGCACCTACATCTCTGAATACAAAGGTAGAACTAAGCGGATTCAGTAGGAAGAAATAGAAAGATTTTGGGGGAATATAAAGTTGGAAGGAAAAAGTCGGTGGTGATATGGGTAAAATTAGAGTAGAGCAAATATTGGTTGTATTTAATCAAAACATGCTATATGCATGTATAAAATTACCAATAAAATACATGTAAAAGTGGTTATTGTGCTTTTTATCTGGACAATTTATGTATGTTAAGGTCTATAGGCAATTAGGGGACTTATATCTGGATAAGTTTACTTTTAGTTCTTTCGGCGTTCATTAGTTGACTTGATCTTTGTCTAAAGATGGGTCCCCTGATATTTTATCCTTCTATGTTAACCTGTCTGTTGTTATGTTCATTATTCAGTGTGATGTTGGTACTTGCCTTTAATCTGATATGAAGCACTGAGAGGCACCTTAAAGGCTAAGAAGGGGATATCAAGTTCGAGGCCATCCTGATCTACAGAGCGAGTTCCAAGACAGCCAAGGATACATGGAGGAACTCTGTCTCAAAAAAAAAAAAAAAAAAAATCAGCAAAAATCCATAAAACAAAAAAAAAAAAGAAAATAAAACTAAAAGAAAAATGTTAAATTCACTGTTTGAATAGATTCTCATCTTCATCTTATTTGTCCTTCGTGCAGCATTGTCAGCCTAGTTGAGGTCAATGCAGATCGTTGAGAGAAAATTCTTAAACCATCTCTTGCCCAATACGCCCCACATTGACTCTGACTGCTGCTCTTGGTTCTGAGTCAAATATGAAATACCACAAGGATTTAAAAAGGCAACCAGACTCTGCCTCAACTTCTTCCATCGTTTTAGCTTCTTTCCCAACAGGGTCCAACCGATTACGGCATTATTATTAGACTATCTGTATTATTTTCTAGAACAGCAAACTCCTTTCTGGCAGCTTTGTAATGACTGGGTTTTACTTGTTCCTCATTCCCTCTCATCTTCTTTCCCATCAATGCCGCCTCCATTGGTGCCTGAATCCTTGAACTCTCAGGATTTCTCTTTTCACCTTTCTATCACATTTTTACCCTCCTCGTCCAACTTCTCTAACTTAAAGCTACTTTCCCCGCCTCTTCTGAGAGGAAATAATGCACCATTTTCTCAATTTGTAAAATAATATGAGAAAGTACACTATGCCTCCCTTTTTTCTTGTTCAGTATTGTCACTCACTGTCTCCTTCTGATTGATAGTTACTGGTTTTCTCAAAAGCCATAACATGGTAACACAGGCCAACCTCCAAATAACTTTGTTGTATTCAATAACCAATGAAATTACTTACAGAATTTCTGAAGCCATGAAGATAAAAATTGGTGACATTTTTACCTACTAAAGGATCATTTATTATTGTGTGTTTATAAGCTTCATTTTCTTGCTCCTAGGAAAGTCACATGACCTCTGAACATCTAATTATTTCAGGACTCTGGATTGATACCACGATTTTCTCTAATGTGACTCAGAAAAAGATTTTAGACTTAGCACACCTGACTTTCATTCTAGGGTATCATCCCTCAGCAGCACCCATTTCAATCTCAGACACTCAGCTTTACCAGTATTTATCCCCATATACTACACAACACAATTATATAGTGCCTGAATAATTAGGGCACTATATAATTATTATGTTATAGTAGTTATTCCTCAATGTTTATTACTCTTCATATATTCTTACTTGTGACAGAGAATTCTTGTTCAATAACCCTGTAGATGAAACTTCCTGGGCATTAATGACATAGATAGTTTCAGGATAATCTCAGCCCATCAGATTCTGACTTTAATATCCACAAAACTTATGTGGTTCTTAAATCATAGAGTGTTCTACAAGAGCATTCAATGTCCATGCCCACTCAACAGAAACAACCCTAAAGTAACACCTTTATCAACCTGAATGGTGCCTCAACATTTTATTGCGTTCTTTCTTAGTTTGCCCCAACTCAGCTACTTGCAAGTTTATTATATGAGTTACACAAACAAACAAACAAAAGGTCATGGTGAATGAGAACTGGAGAGATGACTTAATGAGTAAAACATTGGCTCTCCTCCCAAAGGAGCAGTATTTAATTCCCAGCACCCAGATGGCCACTCACAACTAAAATAAAATAAAGTTATTTTGTATTTCTTTTCATTTCTCTAATTCTGAAACAAAAAATGGGTGATTTTCTCTTTGTAGTATATTAAGAATCCAACCAATTTTTACAGATTTTTCTGTCCATCCAGAATGATGTCATTATCCACACTCTGCCAGATTATGGCAGCAGCTTTCTAAATGTACACTGGTCTCATAAATAGACTTACAATATTGCACTTTCTCAAAAGCTAGATAATCTTTATTCCTCTTTGCTCTAATTGAAAAAAAAAACACATTGTATGGAAGGTCGGAATTTGCTATGTAGAATAAGGAGCCAACTGATAAGGCACAGCAGACAATGGGGGAATGTTGAAACTAAGGAACTCTGGAAGTTTAAATAGAGTGGGTGATAGTTACGTGAAGTTTTGTGTGCTTTTATCATTTTATTTCCACCATTATAATGTAACTTGTGTGATTAAAGATTTTCCTCTGTTTGTTTACTCTTTGCTAGAAGAAGAACTCCATTCTTTCAACAAAGTTATATAAGAAGCAAATGTGTGGGCTTAGGCTAAGAATGGGAGAGAAATAAAAAACCATTCTGTTTAAGAACATAAAATTATTGAATATATTAGGATAAGAGGAGACATTAACAAGTTTGAAAATGACACTCCAAATTTATAATGTTTATATTAACAATAAGTAGATTCAAATCAAATATTTATTTACAAAGTTTGAAAACATCTAATTGATGTTTCAGGAATGGCACTAATTGCCTTCTAAAAGTTTTAGAATTGTTTATTTCAAAAGTGCTTTGCTCTTTTAAAGCTGTTTTTCTAGTTCTTAATAATAAAGCAAGAAATATAGACAAAGAAATAATGAATGATCAACAATAATGAGAATAAATTAGAAAATAGAGTCTATGACTTTTTCCAATTTATTAATGCTTGTAATGGAAATGGGGAAATTAGATGAGCTATGGAAGTGAATATTCAAAAATTTGCCTATTAAATAAGGAGAAATTATCAAAGGAATCATAATTAAGAAAAATATGAAATAGCATAGTTTAAATTATACACTCAATTCTTAGATTCCATTAAGATACAACTACAATGTTAATTCAGTGTCATCACTATTATTTTATGTATATTTATATATTATATGAAATATGCATTAAAAAGCAGTGACAAAGCAAACAGAATTTAATTAAAGGAATATACACAAGAACATTAAAAGTTTCCATTTCCTCTTCATGGTAATTTTCAAAATGAAGAACAATAAAGGATATTAGACTAATAATTGAAACATTTTAGTCCAATTATGTTTAATGGTTTTGGAACAATTTCATAATGCTGCCCCTAGAGTAAAAGCCTAATAACATATAAAAAATTTTATTCTTCTAGTTATGAAAGTAGAATGTACTCATTATAAAACCATCAAACAATGCAGAAATGTGTGATTTGAAAAGCAACAACATCCCTTGATAACTCAAGGTTTATTGCTTTAACAATTTTGTTTTTATTGGTTCATTTTTGTTAGGCTTTAACATCAAAACAAGGCTTTGTGTAGGCTGACAGGAAGAATTCAAAGGTAAAAAAGACAGATTAATAGAACTTAGCAGATGGTAACAACTTGGTAATAGGAAGACGAGAGAGATATAATTTTCTATGAGAAAGAGAAGTAGAAAAAGTAACTTCAGGTGGGAAGCATCATAAAAACCCACAGAATATAAAGCATTTGAAATTCACCCAAAAGGACAGATGTATGTGTGTGTGATTTCGGAATATTTATTATGCTAAAAGACAAAATGTTAGCAGTTGTAACAGATTCTGGTGTTACAGCTACTCAAATAAGGCCACAGAAATAAAAGACCATCACTACAAAGTTAGCCTTTTCACTGAATATAGAAAAAAAATATATTGTGAGGGTAAGGACACAAGCAATTCTACCCAGTTTATCCAAATCAGGTAAAATGATGTCTGGGATGAGAGGGTGCCACATTGTGCTTCTGTATGGATCAAGATCATAGAGATACCTGCAAGAAAATGTATGAGTGTTCCTGTCCAAGAAACGCGGAAATAAAATGACCGGAGTTGGTAGGCACAAAAGCTATTCTATATGAAGTTATCCATTCTGGACAGTACTGTAGAGGCAAAGAGTGGAATAGTTGGGATAAACCCTGCTATGGTGTTTTCGAGAGAAATAATGTGGGATAATAAGATCCAGCAAGGCCTATAGATTCAAGAAAGGCCTATTATATTTCAAAAGAAAGAGTAGATGAGCAATTATAGATGTAGAGTTTGATATTTGGTAAAGTAATGAAGACATGAATAAAGTATAAAATTAACAAACATTGAAGGATAAGTAAGTTTTAGACTCATACACTAAAAGAGAAACTATAAGTTGACTTTACTAATCAAATTAAAACTTTATAATCAAATTTAAGAAATGTGGATAAAATCATTTCCAGCCACAGCAACTCTAGAAAACTTCAAATGTTAAGTTTACATTTAGATATGAATAGTTGAGCAGACAACATTTGATTATTGCGTTATTACTAAAATATGTTTTAATGTGTCACTATTCTTAGGACTATTCAAAGAGTCAAAATAAATGTACAACTTAACACTTCATTGTGGCTGATGTTTATTTAGGGTTTCCTTTTTAAAAGTCAGAAATTCAATGTTTTTGATAACATAAACCCTTAATACACACACATACACAAACACACACTATTTAAGGACTGTTTGCTCTTCCAAGAATGAATGACTTGCATTTATCAGTTAATATGCTTTTGGGATTTTGATCCCTTTCGCCAATGGCTTTTGGGATTACTAACCCTAGCGTGTGGTCTTTTATGCAGACAGGACAATTTTTAAGCTTAGGGGAGGCACTCTCGTGCTTTGTTGCTCCTGTGCTCAATGGGGTAGGCAGAGTGGAGCAGGCAGGCAGCCTGATACAGGTGCTTCTTCAAGGCAGCTAGATAAGCAATGGCATCTAACTTGTTCTGTGTCATTAAGTGTTTACTTTTATTTTATGCCTAAACAAATTCCTGAGATGCATTACCAGACTCTCATGGATGTTCACTACAAGTGAGTTTCTGCCTCATAGCAAAACAGTCACCTGATGTGGGACAACAATAGGGACTATTGTTGTCAAAACTCATTATCTCCCCAAAATTCTAGTTCTCCCTTATTTATTTTTGTTTCCTTAGTATCTTCCTTTGGATAAATAAATATCTTAAAATTTAAACTGTCCATTTTGACATTAATTATATTAAAGTTTTTCACAGTAAACAATAAATTTTCCTAACAGCAATCTCTGAGGTCTCCAGAAGAAAGATAGGGCCCCACAACAATGATTCTACCAGTTTCTTAATGATGTCATAACTCAAAGATCAGCTACAAACTGCTCAAGACAATTCCAGTGTGGGTAGCTGAGGTGGCCCACCTTCTTATAAAACTATAGCTATAACTTCAGATAATCCTTACCCACTACTCAGAGACTGGCTACAAATGTTACAGCTAGTACACTTGAGATTTAACCATTGTTTAGTTTTTACAGGATCCCATAGAGATACTCTCACCCAAAAGTTAGCTGGAAATAATTCTAAGAAAACAGCACCTGCTCTCCATACAGATGGCAAGGATAGTTTTGGTTTTTCTCAGGGTTGGTTATGAGTTATTATAGGATTGGGAACAAAATAATCTGGGTAAGCAGAATAAGAAGATAAGCTACTGCTGAATCTTGCCGAGACAGAGTTGGACAGTACTTCAGATTAAGCTGAAAGAAGGTGCTCTTATGCTCTCATGCTCTCTTTGGTGATTGGAGCAGAGCAGGTGAGCGGCCTTCATCTGGTGCTTCTTTAAGCTGCTGGATCAGTGGTAGAGTCTAACCCATTCTATGTCTAAATAAATTCCTGAGAATCTTTACCAGACACTCTTGGATTCATACTACAAACATGTTTGCATGTTCCTGTGGGTGCAGAATCTTTTAATTTTATACTATTAGAACCATATGTCTTCTATATCAACCTCACAAATTTCAACACTTTTATATTATATTCATGTTATACATAATCTGGTAAGAACCTCCAAAGCAGGAATGAAGATATCTACCCTTTTACCAGTATTAAAATAGACCAGCAAACAAGTAGAATTATGAAAGAACCATGAACACATGACTTTATGACATTAACCTGTTCAGCTATATCATCCTTACCCTCTTCTCCCAAGATTTGGGGAACATTGAAGAAGAGGAAATAACTTTAAGTTACTGATGTCAAGAGAAACTTTGAGAACTGAACAGGCTGTCACACTTCTAAATGCACAATAGCTGTGGTTGCCTGCAAAGGGTCAAGCCATAAACCTCATGGCATGAATGTGGAGAGGCTCACAAGGCACCATCCATAGTGGACAAAATATTGCTGGTACAGAGGGAGGGGGAATCAATTATCTTCCCATCTGTGACCCTTAGTGGATTTAAAATACTCTAGTGTGTAACCCTACCCTTATACACACACAAATAACACATGAAATGAAAAGAATAATATCAATCTCTTTTCACTGCTTATCATCTTGTATAGTTTATATTCTCATTGTTTCTTTTAAATCTATTATTACAACTCCCAAACACTCCTATCCACCATGACCTCAGAGGAACTCTGAAACACAGGCTGCTACTACCCAGAGAAGACCAAGATCATCCACACAGTGGGACACCCCACTCTCTAGGCCCTATGTAACTGAGCAAAACCCAGGGCCCCTCCCCACCTGCCTCAGCTTCTCTAGTCAGTAGGCAGGCAAACTTCCTGCAGGTAGGCTGTCCCAACACCTCCACTGCATAAATTGAATCCTGTAAGCTACAAGTCCAACTCTGACCTCAAACTCTACTAATCCCTGAGACCTCAAGTGGACTCTGAAGCACAGGCTTCAACTGCACAGCAAGAACCAGGAGAGCAGACCAAGATACTGGGCCAAAAAAGACCTCACCTGCTCCCTGAGACATAGACAGCAACATTACAGAGCAGACCAAGAACAACTCCCAAAAACATAGACAGCAACCACAAGAATTGGACTATGGCAAAAAAAAAAATAAGTATAACACCAATTGGAGGAAGAGAAGTGCAGGCACCAATGCAAGAATAATTCAACAACCTAAAAAGAAACATAGTAACACCAGAACATAGTAGTCATACAACAGGAAGATGTGAACATCCTAACCCAGAAAAAGCAGAAGAAATAGATTTTAAGTATTACTTTATAAGGATGATGCAGACCCTTAGAGAGGAAAAAAAATCCCTTAAAGAGATAGAGGAAAAGACAAGCAAATTTTGGAAGAAATCAATAAATATCTTAAAGAAAAATGAGAAAAGGCAATCAAACCACTCAAACATTTCTAGACATGAAAACTGAAATAGAGGCAATAAAGAAAACACAAACTGAAGATATTCTGGAAATGGAAAATCTGAGTAAAAAGCAGGATGCAAGATCAACAAAAAAATTAGTACCCCACCTATAAATAAAGATATCCTGTAGATACAGAAGCTGAGAAAGAAATCAGAGAAACATCACCCTTCACAATAGCCACAAATAAAATACCTTGGGGTAACACTAACAAAAGAAGTGAAAGACACTTTTAACAAGAACTTTAAATCTTTGAAGAGATACATTGAAAAAGATATCAGAAAATAGAATGATCTCCCATACTTTTGGATAAGTAGGATCAACATAAGAAAAACGACAATCCTACCAAAAGCAATCTATAGATTCAATGCAATCTCCATCAAAATATCAAAACAATTCTTCACAGACTTCAAAAGAATAATACTCAACTTTACACGGAGAAACAAACAAACAAAAAAAAAACAGGAGAGGCAAAACAATACAGTAAAATAAAGAAATTTCTGGAGGAATCACCATCCCTGACACCAAGCTCTATTATAGAGCTACAGTAATGAAAATAGCTTGGAATTGACATTAAAAAAAAGCAGGTTAACCAAGGGAATCATATCAAAGACATGGATATTAATCTACACACTTATGAAAACCTGAATTTTGACAAAGAACTAATATTATATAATAGAAAAAAAGAAAGCATCTTTAACAAACCATGCTGTCATAACTGGATGTCAACATGTAGAAGAATGAAAATGAATCCATATCTATCTGCATGCATATAACTCTAGTCCAAAAGGATTAAAGACCCCATTATTAATTCTACTACACTGAACCTGATAGAAAAGTAAGTGGGAAGTAGCTTGCAATGCATGGGCACATGAGATCACTTCATAAATATAGTATCAGTAGAACAGAAACAATGAATAAATTGGACCTTTTGAAACCAGAAGCTTCTGTAAAGCAAAGGACACAGTCAATAAGACAAAATGGTAGCCTAATGGATGGTAAAAGATCTTCACCAACTGATCTCTAAAGGCAGAGGACTGATCTCTAAAATATATAAAGAACACAAAAAATTAGACATCAAAATTTCAAATAATCCTATTAAATAATGGAGTATAGATCTAAACAGAGAATTCTCAACAGAAGAATCTCAACTGGCAGAAATATACTTATAAAAATGTTCAACATCCTTACCCATCAGGAAAATGCAAATCAAAATGACTCTGAGAAACCATCTTATATTTGTCAGAATGGCTAAAATCAAAAACACCCATAATAACTTAAGCTGAAGAGGAGTAAGGAAAACACATTCCATTGTTGGTGGAAATGTAAATTTGTAAAGCCACTCTGGAAATCAGTATGGCTGTTTTTCAGAAAATTGGAAACAACCTAAGTCAGGACCTAGCAACACCACACTTGGGCATAGACCCAAAGGATGCTCAATTGTACAACAAGGATACTTGTTCAACTATGTTCATAGCAGCATTATTTGTATTAATCAGAACTTGGACACAACCTAGGTGCCTCTCAACTGAAGAATGGATGAAAAAAATGTAGTACATTTATACAATGGAGTACAACTCAGGGTAAAAAACAAGGACATCTTGAAATTTGCATGTAAATGGATAGAATTAGAAAAAAAAAATCATCCTTACTGAGGTAACCCAGACCCAGAATAATTAAAATATTTCTAAATTTCTTCTTTACCTGATGTGGGAGTACCCTCTGTGTGCTGTGATTACCATTAATGAATAAAGAAATTGTCTTGGCCTATTGATAGGGCAGAACTTAGGCAGGCAGAAAGGACTGGACTGAAAGAAGGGCAGAGTCAGAGAGAGACATCATGAAGCCACTGGAGATAGATGTGCTAAAACTTTGCTGGTAGGCCATGCACAGATGATTGGAGATGGTATAAACTAAGCTGTAAGAGGTAGCCAATAAGAAGTCAGAGCTAATGGGCCAAGCAGTGATTTAATGAATACAGTTTCTGTGTGATTATTTCAGGGCTAAACTAGCTGGGAGGCCGAGACAAACAAGCAGG
Organism: Alexandromys fortis; assembly: GCF_014885135.2. Taxonomy (NCBI): domain Eukaryota; kingdom Metazoa; phylum Chordata; class Mammalia; order Rodentia; family Cricetidae; genus Alexandromys; species Alexandromys fortis. Next base: position 19,529,552 of record NW_026067912.1, on the reverse strand, counting down.
CCCTCTTCTAGATTTAACATTGGAAAGTTATAAGAAGAACTTCAGGAAACAATCCACATGTAGTAATAAAGAAAAAAAAATGTAACCAAGTAAAATAAGTATATACATAGACTCTAAAATCAAAAGTCAAATCATGGATCACAGCTTCTGTATACTAAGATTCTGAAATATAACGACTAAAATATGGGAAGACTAGTGCAACTAAAGCAAATGTTGTCAATAGATGCTCTAATTCCTAGAAAGAGCTGTAATACTTTCCAAAAAAAATGACTGCAATATTTTTTTATGTAAGATTAGGAGATTATCTTTGTGGATTCCTGGGAATTTACTTAGCACCAGATTTTTCCCTACCCCCATAATGATTCCCTCTATCAAGATATTTCTTTCATTGATCACCCCCCCCAACTCAATCATCTTAATCTGTAATTTCCCCACCTCATCCCTTTCCTTCTACCGCCTCACAGTTTACCTAGGAGATCTTAACTATTTCCCCTTCTTGGAATTTTCTATGCTTGTACCTCTTATGGTCCTCCTTTATACCCAGATTTTCTGGGGTTGTGATTTTCTAACCTAGTTGTTCTTTGCTTTGTAATAAATATCTACTCTGTTTGTCTCTCTGAGTCTGAGTTACCTAACTCAGGATGATTTTTTTTCTAGAGCCATTCATTTGCCTAAAAATTCCATTATGTCATTGAATTTTTTACCACTGAGTAGTGCTTCCTTGTATAAATATATCACATTGTCTTTGCCTATTCTTCCAGTGAAGAAAATCTAGATTGTTTCTAGGAGCTTGGCTATTACAAATAAAGCTTCAAGGAACATAGTTGAGCATCTTTCGGGTATATGCCCAGTCCTAGCATTAGTGGATAGAAAACCTGAACTGACATGCCCCCTTCATCTGATTAGTGACTGCCCCGCCATCACAGAACCTACATCAAGTAACTAATGGAATCAGATGTAATTCACAGCCAAGCACTGGGCTGAGCGCCTAGAGTTCAGTTGAAGAGTTGGAGGAGGGATTATATGTGCAAGGAGGGTCAAGATCATGATCAGGAAAACCACAAATACAGCTGACCCAAGGTAGTGGGAGCTCACAGACTCTGGATTGACAGCTAGGGAGTCTACATGGAGCCTAACTAGGTCCTCAGAATGTGGGTGACAGTTGTGTGGCTTGTTCTGCTTGTGGAGCCACAGGTTGTGAGAACAAAACTTATCCCAGGTACATGAACTGGATTTTTGAAACCCAGACCCTGTGGTCAGTTACCTTGCTTAGCCTTGATGAATGTAGGGGGAGGCCTGGTCCTACCTCAACTTGGTATACCAGACGTTGTTGATGTCCCTTAGAGAGGCCTTGCCCCCTCTAAGGAGTGTACGGGGGATGAGATGGGGAGTTGGAGGATGAGAAAAGGAGGTAGAGAGAACTGGGTTTGTTGTGTTAAATGAATAAAATAAAAAAGAAGTAAAAAATGAAAAAAAAAGATTAGAAAGAGGGGTCCAACCAAACTTGTGACTTTTCAGATGAAGGATTTGAGGCCCGTGAAGATAAAATTTCCTCTCCTATTTAATGCATCATTGAAAATATCTTTCTCTACTTCTCATTGCTGCCTTTGACAATGTCTGCACAAAGGTGTTTCAATCTGCAGAATATCTGCAAGCAGCTTATGCAGCATCGTTGACAAGGCCATGATGTAATAGTTGTCTGAGTGAGAATGGAAGTTATATTTCTTGACTGTGTCACTTATGCTAATGTTTTCTTCCAAGGAAATACTTGAAAATTCCTGTTTACAGCTTCTACGTACATTTCTGTTTATCAAGCTGCTTAATACAACACAAATTTAGAATTCCAGGACTGTGCAAACTGTGATGAGTCACCCTCAACTGCAGTCAGGGAAAAGCTTGTGCTTCTGCATTTTTCCCTGGCTCCATTTTGAGCTTTCTCTCACTGTCAGCCTTCTTTCTTAAGACAAAAACAAATGCAGAAAATTTCCCATATTTTATCAATGTCTCTCTGCCTGACCATTCTGTGGCACAAGCCAGGAATGGTGCACACTCTCAGAATAGAAGCATTTGGGAAGAAGACACAGGAGGAAAGGATCAAGAATTCAAAGATAATACTAAAATGGTTAGCGTCAAAATGTTTTATGTGTTAGTCCATGCAGATGCCTAATGGTATGCCATATTGTTAGTGCTTTATCCATTTAACCATTCTTAGTGGTAGGTACTTCATTATCACATTTTAAATGACTCTACTCTATGGCTATACTCTTTTCCTTTGAACTTATGTAGTCAAATTTCATTTCCTGGTTTCCTTAACTTCAGAATGTCCATGCAGTTTGAAGTCACGATCAACTCCTCATTGTGGTTTTCCCCAATGTTACAAAAAATTGCTATCTAGAACCTCCCTGTTTCAGATTTGGGCAGCATTAAAATTCCACCATATTTAAAGAAATAATACATGAATGAAGAGAGCTTTAATCTTGATTTTTTTAAGAAAAAATTTAAATGTTTTTGAAATATAATCATTCATATCTCCAGAATGACATAGATGGATTTTTATTCTTTATGAAGCCAACATTGTTTTCTATCATTCATATTTTGTTCTTGAATCATGCCTGTTAGTAATGAAACAAATTAAATGAATTTTCTTTTAGCACTATAACAATAAAATGTTCTTAAGGCATAGAAGTAGCCAAGTAGCTCGGTATTAAAATTCATTAACTTACACCCCAGGAGATGATTCTAAATAGCCAAGATTCATGTAAAACTGACACCTCCATTCTTTTTATTCAATTTTTAAAAACCAAATTAAAATGTGCTGTTCAATATTCTGCACACACGGTGTTGATTTTGTTTTTATGTGAAGCCCTTGGCTCCGAGTCTTCCGTTTTCAATGGAAGGACAGAAATATGAATGCCCTGGTGGCACAATTTGCAGCTTGTTTTTGTATCTCAATGTCAGATTTGATGTTGCCAGACTCCCAGAAACATAAATGAGAAAGAGATCCTTATTGTATTAAATGTCATGAGTCACGGAGCAAAACACCTTTGTTAAAAAGCAGGATTAGTTAAAATATAAATCAATGTCTGTGCCATGAGTATCAGGATGCAGACAGTTTATGTTTGTTTATTTTCCCATAAAACTTTCCATCATTTTCATAACAATAACCTGCGACCTTGTTTTCTACTCTCTTTATTAACTTGTCTGCTCTTTGAGATCAGAATTGCTTCGTGTAGTGGTTATTTTAAATAACATCATCAATATGAGAAGAGGAATATAGGAATGAATCTTTTAATTGAAAATTTTATATTAAAAATAAGTGAACTCTCTTACAAACATGCCTAAACATAAACCATTTCTTTCAATCAATTTTCTTTATTCTATACTTTCTGAAAAATACATAGTTAAAAATTATCAATAAACACTGTGTTGCTATGTAATTTAAATGTACTTAGTCAACAGAATTATATACCCTTGAAAGAGTCAGCTATGTAATTGTACTATATATCAAATTCTGAATGCTTAGAACAATTAAAACTTGAAGTGTTTACCTAATCCCAATAGCCTAAAACAGCTGTAAAATTTAAAATTCTATATATATCCTTGTCAAATATTTATACTCTCCTACAAAATAGTATATACAAGGTCAAGTTTATATAGAAATACTGTATAAATAAATCTAGATTTAAATATTTATACAATCAAGAGTCTATGATAAAGTATGTTGAAGGTATGAATTAAAAACCTAAAACTGTAGTTGTTAGTATATTCTGCTTATAAAAAAAAAGTAGGAAAATTACAGAAAATAGAAGAAACAGAAAAAAGTAAATCTAAAAACTAAAATTAAACAATTATCTTATATTTTGGAACTTTCTATTAGAGTATTAGAGTACTGTTTTTTCTTTCAGGGTTTTTTTTTGTTGTTGTTGTTTGGTTTTTTTTTTTTTTTTTTTTATTTTTTATTTTTTTATTTTATTGAGAATAAGAAAAAAAAGTTTCCGCCTCCTCCCAGCCTCCCATTTCCCTCCCCCTCCCCCACTCTTCTCCCCCTCCCCCCTCTCTTCTCCCCCTCCCCCCACTCCTCTCCCCCTCCCTCTCCTATCCAAAGAGCAGTCATGGTTCCCTGTCCTGTGGAAAGTCCAAGGTCCTCCCCCCTCCCTCCATGTCTAGGAAGGTTAACATCCAAACTGGCTAGGCTCCCACCAAGCCAGAACATGAAGTAGGATCAAAACCCCTTGCCATTGACCTTGGCTTCTCATCAGTCCTCATTGTTCACCATGATCAGAGAGTCCGGTTTTATCCCATGCTGTTCCAGTCACAGTCCAGCTGGCTTTGGTGAGCTCCCAATAGATCAGCCCCACTGTCTCAGTGGGTGGGTGAGAGAAAAGTAAGAAGGGGAGGATTGGGGGAACTTGAGGAAACAGGAAGATTGGGATAAAGTAAGGTTGGATAGGGGAGCAGGGAAGCACATATCTTAGTTAAAAGAGCCACCTTAGTGTTGGCAAGAGACTGGAACCTAGAGTGGCTCCCAGGAGCCCAAGGCGATGTCCCCAGTTAGTCCCTTGGGAAGCTGAGGATAGGGAACCTGAACTGACCCTATCCTATAGCATTACTGACGAATATCTTTCATATCACCATAGAACCTTCATCTGTTGTTTGGTTTTTTGAGACAGGGTTTCTCTGCTGCTTTGGAGCCTGTCCTGGAACGCCCTTTGTAGACCAGGCTGGCCTCGAACTCACAGAGATCCGCCTGCCTCTGCCTCCCAAGTGCTGGGATTACAGGCGTGTGCCACCACCGCCCGGCCTTCTTTCAGGTTTTGAGGCATAATATTATTTAAATGCAGTTTGGTACTCAACTCATAATATCTTATGCCATGGCCTCTCAAATGCTGAGGTCGAAGGCCTTTGGAACTATGTTTAGCTTGATAATTTTAAGGTGTCTATAAAACATATTTATTAAAATAATTTACCCCACCTATATTTTTCAATCATGATGAGAATGTAAAGAGCTATGAAATATTAATGGCGATCTTCTCCTTGCTGAACTTTGAGATTTACCTTCACAATTGCAGGAATATTAGAACAAAGAAGTTACAGCTCTAAGAGCTTTACTGTAGAAATACTGCTGATTTATGTCAGCTATTCAATAGTTTTATATTGTTGTTTGTAAGGAGTGATGTTAAATGCTGTCTTCTGCACATGACATGATATTGTGAAAGCAGCCTCCATAGGCTCATACGTTTGGTCTCTAGTTAGGGGAACTATTTGGAAAGAATCAGGAGATACAAACTTACTGGAGTATGTGCGTTCTTAGAAGAGGTGAGAAACTGGAATGCATTTTGAGGTTTCCAGCATTCATGCCAGGATCAATCTCTCTCTCTCTCTCTCTCTCTCTCTCTCTCTCTCTCTCTCTCTCTCTCTCTCTCTCTCTCTCTCTCTCCCTACTGCTAGTGGATCAAGAAGTAAAATTTTCAGCTACTGCTCCAGTGCCATGCCTGTTTGTTTCTCACTGCCATGATAAGAATAGCCATCTAAACTATAAGCAAGCCCACAATAAAATACTTTCTAGAAGTTGCCTTGGTCACAGTGTCTCTTAAGAGCAATAGCACAGTAACTAAGATACACGGTCATCACAATTATGAACTCATAGCAATTGTAGTTGCATATTGGAAACCTATATAAGATCAAATCAACCAAAATTCCCAAGTATATTTAATATAGAATCTCAAGGCTCCAGTCCTTTTTATAGGGCTATTGACAGTTAACTGTTGTTGGGGTAAAGAGAATCATTTTTCTCTGAAGTCACGAGTAGTTTTGAGTAGTAGCCATGAGTAGTTTTTTTAGGCTCAATTCTCTATCCACTCACACACAATTATTGTTAGGCAACAGAAACTGGATTTAATGATTGGTTTAAAACATGTTGACCTGAATTTAGGAAGGGAATCTTGGAGAGGATGTAGGAATAGTGGAAAGGAGAAAATGCCAGAATTTGATCATATTCCATTGCATACATATACAAAGTTTACAAAAATAATAATAGGAGAAATGAAAAATCAGTTACTTATTCAATGTAATACTTCTGATAGCAATAATTTGCAGTACCGTGAGGATTACACAGACTCCTTAGGAGTTGTTGTTGTGCTTTCTTATGTGGAAGGGGAAGTTGGGAAACAGCAATAATGAATTCCCAGTTACCAACACTCAGTCTTTCATTGTTGCTCTTGTGTCTTTTTCTTTTTCCGTTCAAAGAGAAAACTGATAGGAAATTTCTGTTCTTGCTGAGCTCAAACTGACTCTGCTCTGCTTTCAACTCTGAAGATCACTACAATTGGCGCCTCAACATGGTAAACTGGATGCATGTAAAACCTGAGAGAGCTTATTTTTAAACACAGAAAAAAACAGTTTAACACAGCTTGTTGCTTTTTGCTGGCATGGTGCTGCAGAGATTCAGCAATAGTGCCAGAAAAAAAAAAAAAAAGCACCATTTTTAAACAAGGCTTCCTGGGCCTTGCCACCAGTGCAAACTCCGGCTATAGTGCATTTTTGGGCCCACTCGGGGTCGGGAACAAAGTAGCTGAGACCATGCCCTTGGGTCAGCTCTTCCTGCATGGGTAGGCAGCGGAGTCATGTCTACAAGAAAGTGGGAGTTTTGAAATACCAGTTTCTGGGCTGTACCATTGTGATCTCTGTCTGGCTCCTGCAGGAGACAGAGCATTTGAATGGAGCATTTGGAGTAAAGTGCTATGGTTTGTTTGATGGCAACTAGACTCGCCTAAAAGGGGGACATTGCCTGCCATGGCCCAGAGGCACAAGCAGCTCCACCATGTTGGACTGGGCAGGGTAAGCCTGCAATATCTGTTTTTGACCTAGGAATGTCACAGCTTAGATTCTTAAGCTCTTAGCGATTTAAAAGCACAAAACAAAAATGTTCTTAAACAGTAGAAAATTAAAGACAATGTAATAGGACAGATTCAGACATAAAAGTCCTCTAAATGGGTCATAGTGTTAGACATATGTAGGCCTGGGAGAGAGAAGAAAAAGAATATTGAGTTAATGCCTTAACAAGGGTAAAGTCTTTAAAGAGACAGAGTAAAGATAGTTATAGACCAGAAAAAAATAAAGAAAAATAAGCCATGTAAAAAAAATGGGAAAATTCTCAGAGAGCTGGATTCTGTATATTATTGCATTTTCTTTTGATTTTTTTTGACTGTGAAGATGCTAAGTACAGAAAGATATTTCATTGTGTGGGCTGCTAGGCTAAACCACCATGTATATTATTATAAAAGCATTATGACTTCAGAATTAGCGTCTAAGGATATGATGCTTTGAAAAGAGATTCTTCTTTTGTTTTCACAGAGGATGAGACCCTGTGGATTGCTTCTATTCCAATATGGTATGACAGACCATGCCCTCCTTAAAGGTTGCTGTGAACACCCTCAAAAAATTACTTTGCTCAACCGTGACTGAGATGAACCTAGCAGACAATTTATACCATAAAAGACCTAATTAACAGTGCCCCCATAGAGCAGGAAAAAGTTTGGAGAAAACTAACTGTGCCCATCTTCTCAAACATTGTTTATAAATATTCTTTTACATTTAAAGGGGGATATGATAGAGATATAAATAATTTGCATTGGTATAAATTTTGCCTTATTGATAGAAGTTTAAGGTCAATTTTGTTATAGGTATATATAATTCTGATAATGATTAAGGTATTGTGATTGTGTAGTTCATTTAAAAATGTATTGTATAATTAGGAAATATAGGTTGTTAATGGCTAATCATCAATGATAGTCAAGCTTGTAGTCATGTTAGATTTTCTAGATATATAGAGATATATTTCACTTAGGTATTCTTCATGTCTTTCAAAGACTACAGAATTTGGTAGTTAAAATGTTTTAATAACTTACGGCTTTTTCATGACAATGAGACACATCTGCTCTTGGCAGCACCAATCTACTTCAAGAGGTTGATGGGCATCAAAGAGGATCCTTATGGAGTTTGATAGCCATTTGGGCAAGTAACTGCTCTTGTCTGGACTGTTGCATAAACTGGACACAGAGAACCTTCAGAGAGGACTGCTGAACTTGTCTAAAGGTGAGATGGTCTTTTGGGGTTCCTGATTCATGAAAGAGTCTGCGAGATATTCTGCCGGATACAGAAGAAAGTCACTGAATTGTCTTTGAATTATCCTGCATCATGGAAATGTCTGCTGGGTACTATGGGCCTGTAGGCTGAAAATGGATGCCCCAATGGTACAAAAGAACTTTGGGTGACTGTCTAGACAGTAAGATGTCTCTATCATTTCTAGATTTTGGAAGTTTCTTATTTCTAGTTTACTTAGGTAATATTATATCCTGCTGGAGTCTTTGATGGAGTTGAAGAATGGTTAGTTATAGTTATAGTTTTCCTTTGTTATAATAAAAGATAAAATAGACATAAATATTGTAACTTTAATTCTTGCTTTATAACCATTTTGCTATACGTAATTTTACTATGTTAAATTTAAAGCCTTCTTTTTTGTTTAAACAGAAAAAGAAGAAATCGTGTTAGGTGGGTCTTCTGTCTATGTGTTACTTTCATTGGTTAAATAAAGAAACTGCCTTGGCTTTTTGATAGGGCAGGATTTAGATAGGTGGAGTAGATAGAACAGAATGCTGGGAGAAAGAAGCAGAGTCAGGCAGATGCATGATTCTCCGACCTGAGACAGACATAGGTTAGGATATTTCCCAGTAAGCCACCACCTCGTGGTGTTACACAGATTATTAGAAATGGGTTAATCAAGATGTGGGAATTAGCCAATAAGAGGCTAGAATTATTGAGCCAGGCAATGTTTAAATGAGTACAGTTTCCATGTAATTATTCCGGGTAAAGCTAGCCGGCTGCTGGGAGCTGGGCAGCCGGAAGTGGCCATCTGCTCCTTTTATAAATCTGGTTTGAAATATTGGTATTTATTGTGAGAATTCCTTATATATATTTATGATGTCATTTTCTAAAGACAACTTAATAATTTTATAATATTGTTCTCCTTTTAAGAATATATAATATATTTGAAAACTAATTGTTCTGTTAGTTGTATTTCTCCAAAATTGTAAAATGTTTCCCAATATTAATTTAAATTTCTGGACAGTCATTTTGTATTCTAAATAAACTTTATTAAATATATATTCACTCTGTATCAAATATATAGCCTATACATATTATAGTTATATACATGTATATAGTTATATATATATAACTCTATACATATGTAGCTTCTCCTTAATCACCATTTTCACTAAACTGGTGTATTTGTTTTTACTTCAACAAATCACAATATGTCAAGCTCCATGAGTTCTATTAAGAAACCTTCACTGTTGTCCTTATTCTTTGGAAAATAGATAAATGCACACTGGCATACATCCGTTAACATGATATCAGGGTTTTACTTCCCTGAACATCCTCAAACCTCCCAATTGACAACACTAGTCTTATTATCAGTGTGGTTTTGCACTTTCCAACATGTCTTACATTGGAATTATGCACAACTTACTTTCCAAGATTGGTTTCCTCAATGTCAGTTTAACTTTCCTTTGTGTCCTGTTTTGGTTTCATAATTCTCTCTATGTTTTTTTTTTTTTTCTGTGTTCCTGTGTCCCCCTCTCTCTTTATTTCTCTCTCTCTCTCTCTCTCTCTCTCTCTCTCTCTCTCTCTCTCTCTCTCTCTCTTTCTTTATCTGTCTGTATGCCTGTCTGTCTGTCTCTCCCTTCCATTCTGTAGAAACTACATTTCACATGATATGTCAGTTGTTGCTGTCAGGACTTTTTTTTTTTTGAGTGACATATTCATGTCATTTATTATTGAGAATTTGCCCCACAAATGCCCAAATTGGAGTAACTAGATTTGAACTTGATTAATTATAATTTTAATAAAATCGTTATTCTGGATAGGTGAACAGCCTAGCTTGTGACTTAAGCATTCAGAAAACTGATATCATGACAGCCATTTATAGAATGTATCCACAAGAACTTCTTCATAAATTTTTCTGCTTTTGTCGTATACATTATTTTAAGACTTACAAAATAGTTGGAACAAAAATAATATATTTTCTTAATTTTGGAAATTATTCTTAAATGATACTTATTTTATCCTGTAATTCCCCAATAGTGAATAATAAATAGTTAAAGATGTGTTTTCGTTTCACTTTGTAATTTGTGCCAAAGTGTTAAAATCCTAAGTCACTACACCTTGGAACATCATTACAAAAAAGAAAACACTGAAAACATGGTGCTCAATGTTTAATAAATAACTATTTCTACCAAAGGATTATAAATTTTCTAGTGGCTTAAAAGTTCTTTAATAAACCAAAAAGATAATGGTTAATACTTTATAAATATTGTCAACATGCTAAATTAACCTTTATTCCACAGTTGGTCAAACCCATAGTGAGTATTTGTTGAGAGGCCCTGGGGCTTATTGGAACTCTTTTCCTTTTCTATCTTGCAACACTCAGTATCTCCATCGAACCCACTACTACCTGAGTAAGTTATAGATGCCCCTAACAATGCACATCTTGCATGTCTTGCAAGAGATATGAGATTCCCCCCATATACTTATGAAGTCTCTCCCCTCTATAGTCTCCTTCTGCCTATTCAATATATCTGTAAACTTTAGCCACATCAGTAACCTCATTTTGCCTATATATCTTTTAGAAATTTGCTGTGATCCATAGCCATTCCCTAATCTCCACTAAAATAATTTTTCAATTTCTTATGTTTTATAGATAATATATAAATGAATATCTATTTTACCAGATGATCTTCAAAACAGATTAACCTTTAGTAATTAATTTACCTTCATTGTTCAAATTTCATTTTTATGTCAATATTCTTTTTTTTTGACTTCCTATGAGACCTAATCATCATTATGTTTTATTTTCCTTGCTATGCACATAACTAAGTCTAGAAATAAAACTAAGAGCACCACAGTACTTAAAATTTTATGACAAATTTCATGAGCTTAAATTCTTAAGAAATATATCATATCATTGTTGAAGTCAAGAATCTAGTTTTATAATTTAACGTTAGCTTTGATCTATCATTAAAGAAGTTTCTTTTTTGAAGCAAATGGTGACAAAGACCCACAGCTGGCCAAAGTCCAGTGAACATGTGACTGTGCCATGCCCAACGTTAGGTGACATTCTTCCAAGAAAAAAAAAATACTAAAAGCTCTTGGAAAGTACTGAAAGATATGAAAGAAAGACTGTTAGAGCCAGAGGACACCTCCTATAAGATAATGAGTTCTTGACAAGGGATAGAAACTGAATGCATGAAGCATCAATAGTAGGTTTGTATAAATAAGACCAACATAATGAGAACACCAATCTTCATGCCCACACAGATATGGTAAAGAGCTATAAGCAGTCAAAGGCTTCTGAGAGAGAGAGAGAGAGAGAGAGGAAACCAGATTTCTCCAGGGACAAGAACTCTTACAAATAATCCATCTTCAGTGATTAGGTCTAAAAACATGCACATAGGAAGAGCATTAGATTCAAGTTAGATGTAAGTGCAATAATTGATAGTTCACTTTACATATTATTCATAGCCATAAAAATTAAAGCAGATAACATGAATCAGAGAGTGAGTTGGGGATAAGGAGGGGGAGGAGGGAGAGAAAGTGTTAAATCAATTCAATATACATGATTGAAATTGTCAAAAAATAAAGGAAAAATTTAAACAAAGAGGTTTAAATATATCATGGACAATTCATTACTAGGCATCTATTTTAATTGTCTAATTTACATAACTTAAAATAGCAATTTTAGAGGTCTCTGGGGAATTTGACAGGAGGTGGAAGATCCACAGTATATTTGATATGGTTTCTTTTTCTCTATATTGCTTTCATGGGCCTTCTATGATATCCTATGTGATCAGTGTTGCAGTGATACTTGGAATGTTTAACTCATTAATAAAATTTCAATTTGAAAAATACTTGAATGCTTCACAAGGCAGTCATAAAGAGAACAAATGTTTTAGTAAGCATTTGAGTTTTTTTTATTTCAATAGAGTTTTATTATGCATTTAAAGTGTCTCTCTTTTTTATTTTTTAAATGTATAATTAATACCAAATACGGATTCAAGCTTCTCCTCAACACAGAGTATTTTCTCAACAATTTATTGTGAAGGAAATTTAAAAGTATCCACTGAAAATATTTGTGTAAGTGTGTGAAATACATACGTGTGTGTGTGTGTGTGTGTGTGTGTGTGTGTGTGTGTGTGTTAATCTGTGAGGCAGACATGTTGGTTCTCTATCAGTACTTCCACTTTGGAGGCAGGCGATAACCTTCATTAAGTTCAAGAGGCCATTGTATGACACTACAAAGGCAACACCTGCATTGTGTTGGAGACTGGCTTATTGTGTTGAATATACCAGAGTAGTGGGATAACTTCCAAGGAGAGCTACAGACAAGGAGTGGAACCAGGACAAGAAGGATACCTATGTTGCAACCAGCCAAATGGGAAGGCATTAGACTTTGACATTACCTTGGGGTTACAGGATTTGGAGTTTGCATTGGTAGATACTGATAATGCATAAGCTCACTAATGTCACTCATTAGTCCTTTTGGAATGGTAATATGTATTCTCTGTCATTGTATGCTGTAGATATGCCTGTATTTGCAGAAGAGATTCAGACTTTAAAACAGTCTTGACACTGTGAAAGCACTGGGGACTATTAGAGTTGGATTAAGTGCTTTTACATGCATCTATAGTTACAACTATGGGGGCCATGGAATGGAATGTGCTGGTATGAATGAGAATCTTTGGTCCTCAGTCAGCAGAATTATTTGAAAACAATTAAAGTTTGGCCTTGCTAGAGAATGTGTATTACTTGCGGTAGGCCTTGAAGTTTCAAAAGTCCTTGCCATTCCCAGTTAGCTCGCTCGCTCTCTCTCTCTCTCTCTCTCTCTCTCTCTCTCTCTCTCTCTCTCTCTTGTGTTTGCCAATAAAGATTTAAGTTCTCAGCTACTGGTTCAGTGTCTGCCTTTCTATCACCATGTTCTCTGCCATGGTGGTTAAGAACTCTAGGGTCTGGAAGTATAAGTCTCAAAAACTGAAGGCATAAGTCACAAACAATCCCACACCATTTGTTTTGAAAGTTACTTTGGCAATCATGTCTTCATAGAAATATAAAAGTTGATTATAGATAGTTCAAATGAAAAGATTGCTGCTGATGTGTTACTCTAATAAAAAAAAAACACTTAGACAACTATTTCAACATGGTTTAAATAAAAGAATTAAGGAAATCTCAAAACAAAATTTATACTTGTCTCACAAGAAAATAAATGATTACTGATTATCACTGTATATATACTTGGCATGGTATAATTATGCCCAATAGGTATATATTAATTGTGCTAATAATCTCATAGAGGAAGACATGTATCCTAGCCCTTTGTAAAGCATTATTGTAACCTCAGCACTTATGGTACTGCCTCTGATTGAAACAAACTTGGAAATTCTGCCACATTAGCAAATTGGTGACATGAATAATTAAATATTTCTGTAGAAAATCACAAGTCACAATAATTAATCAGCTGAACATCTACAGTAAGATACTCAAAAGCATCATTTCATCTTTAACACAGTGATGTTATAGTGTTGAATGATGGCAGTCTAAATAGCCTGTGGTGGCAACTTCAATAAACTGGGTCTCGAGTCAGCTCCGTGTTGACATGTGAGCCAGAAAAAGAAACTGACAAGTCTAAAGAACAAGAGCCACTATTTAAACACTCTGAGGGGAAAACAATAGACATGATTATTTGACATTAGTAATCTGTAAGTTGCTCATAAAGTAACATATTTTTAACTTATATGAGAACAGTATCACAAATGCTTTTGTATTTAAGAAATTAAAGCTAAATTTTATACAGTTACTTTTCAGTATTGTCTTGAATGTGTTTATTTTGAAGTCTCTATTTTTTGGGTTTTTACTTTTATATATTATCTAACAAAGGTGGAACTAATCCTACTATAAGAGTTATATGACACCTTGCATTCATTATAATAATTTACAGAATAGCTATAACAATGTAAGTAACAAATGAATGACATATTAGTAACTGAATCAAAATATACTTTATTAAAATTATTACGATCAATGAACTCAAGAACTTAAGTCAATATTACTCAAAGAGTATGATCTTATTTTAAATATATATAATTACTCAGATATCTTCATACAAACATATTATTCATTTCATGGTGGAAAAAAAAAACAAAAAAAAACTAAGTATATTATGCAATACTATAGTGCATTGAAAAGAATTTGTTATATGGTAACAATCAACAATAAGTTGAAGTTAATCATCTGCTTCACTATATGTTGTTGCCAATGAACAGTGTATGGCCTCTCATAGTATTCTTAAACAGTATTCAATTGTGTGATGAAGTAAAATATTATTGTCATGAAATATGCTGGAAATTTCTGTCTTCACTTTCTAGATGGGGTATCATTCAAAATAGACTTCTCCAAAATAAATGGTTAGAGTCAAGTGGTTTTATCTTTTAGTCATTTAATTGCCACTAAAATTTATTGATGTTACCTGAGAGAAAAACAATGGCACCACAGCAGAAAAACAAGATATTTTTAATGGTTATGATGAAAAACATTACACGATACATTTTTATGTCATTTTAAATGTGCATTGTGATACTGTTTCTTTGTGTGTGAATGTTATTTGTGCGTGTCCATATCTGTACCATGATATATTTCTGGAGGTCAAATTTCAGGAGTTTCTTATCTCTTTCCACCAGGTCAGTTCCTTGAACTGGACCCAGGTCATCATCCTTGGTAGCAAGCCCACTTACCTGCTGTACAAACTCACTAACCAATAAGTACAATTTTGATGTAACTCTTTGGATTAACTAAACTTCATATGATTTTAATTAGTATTAAATATTCCATATATGCATTATTCCCCACTTTCTCTTATGTTTCTAATATTCTTCAATTCATGAACTTTTCCCCTTTAATTATTATTATTTCATGATATTATATTATATAGCTTTATGTCTAAATGTCTAATTTGGGAATGTAAGATTACATGGTTGTCCCTAATGCTAAAAGCCAGAATTTTGCCCACTTATAATTATATTTTAAATTTTACTATATCTCCATATTAACTTTGTTTAGCCTTCACATAAAATATGTAGCTTTTCCAAAAAAAAAAAAAGGACCAACCAACTAGTTAAAAGAAACAACAAAATTATAATTTGTTTCCCTCTATATTCTTTGTTCACCAAGCAGTAATTCTGACTACTTTTTAGAGTCTCAGACAATATTTGGCCAGCCTTTCAGCAAATTCCGCAGGGTTTATCAAGGAAATTCATATAGTGTGTAGGTCCTTTTCCCCACCTGCGCTGTTATCATCTGACAGCAGAATAAGTCATTACCGTCATCTACCTAGTTCATTGTGTTTTGTCTATATGTTCCCGTACTTGCCTATCCTAGGCAGTCTTAACAGATTTAAGTCTACATGCTTAGTCACAGAGAGTGTGGCTATATTCAGAGACCTCTGCTGTGAGCCTCAGAGCTTTCTATTTAACTTCTCATAATTGCTGGGATGTGATGTTGGTTGCCTAGCCATACCTATGTATCCTAACTGGACTTGGATCGTCTGCCCCCTTCCCATGAGAACAATGCTATCTCCTTTCCTTATTTTATTTTTCATTATGAAACTAGGCCTTTGCTCCTTTAATGCCTAGAATCATTCATTACAAAAAGTCATTAGAGAAATGTATAGGTTAGATTATTTCTTTTATTATTGACTTTTATTGAGATTATTTCTAAGTTTAGATGTTAAATCCATCCATGCTAGTCACATTTTTCATCACTTATTTTTATATTTCTGTATTTGCAAATTTGTAAATTGGCTTGTACTAAACTTGACAGTTTGGCATGTATATCATTTAAATAAATCTATTGTATGCTTCAATTATTATAAAAATGCAGTTGAATTTATATATTTTGGTATATTTAAATATAAGAAAATCAAAATCAACAATGTATTTAAGTGAAACAACCTAAGAAGTAGAGCAATATTTAAACAAAAAAATCCTAAAAAATTATCAACACACCAAGATGTCAAAAGAGTACTTCCATTTGATTTATCATGTTAACATTATCAAGCTCTATTTTTCTAATTATATTCTCAGGATAGATACACTTTTAAGACTATAATTAACTTATTTTGAAGATGGAAAATTAACTGAAAGTCATATTTAATTTCAAGTGTGAAATTCATATAAAATTATGCAGATGACCACATAAATATGATCCAAGAAAGATCAACAATAACAGACACACTAAAATGGGTAGGGAAACTCACAAGAACCTCAACACTACACAAAGAACTGCAAGCAACTAGGAAGGCTAAGAGTGTAAAAAATACTCTTCCCCAGGGAGAGCATTCCAATTGGCTGTCCAATATCAAATGGTAGCCCTGAAAACATATATATAATCTATATTACACAGATTTAGCAGGTTATATTTAGGGATACATATGTATTTAGAAATACATATGTGCATGTAATGGTAAAGAGAGAGTAGGTCATGAATTTGAAAGAGAGCATTAAAGAAAAAAGGTCATGATTTAGAGGGAGGAAATGGAAGGGGAAATAGATATAATTATATCAAAAACTCACAAATAAAAGCATTAATAAAAACATTTAAGAAAATATTAATTGATACTTTAGAGCCTCACAACAGTTATTAAATGGGAAAGAGATGAAACTCATATTAAAATCTACATTTGAAGAATCACACGGGTCATTGTATATTTTGTGTCAATATTTAAAATGACAATCACTTTAAAACAAAACATGCTAGAGATGTTTTCATCTACTGCTTCCACAATTACATGGGAAATAATTTAATAATTCATACTCATATTGTCCAGTTGGATAAAAATATTTTCAAGAATATTTGAAAGGATTTGGAATCAGATGGGTCTGAATGAACATGCTAGAGTAAGTTATTTTAACCCCATGCTTCTAAAGTAATTTTCCCGTTGATAAGGATGCTAGAATCTGATACTACTTGACTTTTTTGTGGAAAACATCCATTAGTTTAGAAAACTGCCAATATCTTCCTCTTTAAGAAAGATGTGAAACAGACTTGCATTTGAATAGCATTAAATCAATGTTCTCTTTCCTGCCCCCCCCCAAACATGCCTCTACATAAAGATTTTAGATCTCTATGAGTAACACAGGCTTTTAAGTATTGGTTGCCCATAATTCAAGGGCCTTCAAAGTCTCCACTGACTCTTTTGAAACAGAGGACACATCCTTTATTTTAATAGAGGAAGTAAATATTGATCAAAGTTTCAACTTTAGTCTACCACCAAGTGTCTCTTAAGGAAGTTTTAACTAATGTGGGGCAAGAAACGTACTTGCAGTATCAACTCTGGTTATGTAAAGACAACTGAGCTCTGATATTCCAAAAAAATGTTTTTTCCATTTAATTATCGATTTATTTTGTTTCTATGTGTTAAGTGAATGATTTTGGAGATGTATTTTAGGCCAGAAGAGCTGGAGATTAGGATATCAGAAGCCGAGGTTGATTACAGGCAATGAAATCTTTAATATATTGCAGTAAAAGTAGCAGGTTTTGGAAAAAATGTGAAGCAGACTATACAAACTTGACATGGGTGGTGTTGAGAAAAGTACATTCTGAATTCAATATATAGGTTAAATTTCACTGATAGTCACAAGTTGCCCTCATCTCACGACTCTGGTGGATATAACATGGGTCCTTTCTGTTTTCCATGACAAATGATCGTCTTGAATCATCTTTGTCCCAACAGTTTGTGAGCTTGACATTGATTTCTTCCTCAAAGCTTTTCAATGCTTTCTCTTACTCAAGAGTTATTCTTGTTTTTGTTGGACAACAGTTTATACCACTATGTTAATGACTTAGCACTATGTTTTCAAAGAGGAATGATGCTTCTAGAAATGGTGGTATTTATACCCATTGCAATTATACCCATTACATTTCAAAGTTCCTCTTAACGCAGTAAACTCATGTTGAGTTTGTACATTGACTCCCCAGGGATAACTTAGAGAGCTGTTGAGATGGCTCAGTAAATAATGCTCATGTTTCCAAGATGGATATTCTCAACTTCATTCCCAGGGCCCTCATGCCGAAATGCAAGGAATGATTTTTCTGGCTTGCACACATGTTCTATGGCAGGTATATCGCCACAGACATAAACAGCATACACAGCACACACGCAGAAAGTAAATAAAAGAGAATTTAAAAATTTAATTTCATTTTTGAGCTTACAGGGGCAAGAGCCATATGTGTGCCTCTTTTATTCACTATTTTTTGTTGTTGTTGTTGTGGGAATTCCCACTAAATGGTAGACAATATAAATTTTTAGAACAAATGCTCATGTGAAGTAATTAAGAGATGTGGTTATGTCTTCAATGGTCTTTCTTTGTTAATATCACCAAGGTATCTTGATTGTATCAATTGAGAGGTAATTGGGGTAGAGATCTTCTATGGCATTATTCTAGAATTTACTGTTAATATAACAGATAAAATTTTGTGATTTTTGTATGAAAACTCTTTAAATAATTTTATGAAAGAATAAAATGATTTTATTTATTTACTAGATGTTTGAGTCCACTGCTTTGGGGAGGTCAGAAGAGGAGATGAAAATCCTGCAGCTGCCCCCACAGGTGATGGGAACTGTAGTCTGTTTATTAGAAACAGTGGTATGAACTCTGTAGCACTGGAATGTCTCTCCAGCCATTAAAGCACTGTTTTGGAGTTGTACATTATAATAAATTTAAGTAATACAACCATAATATGAAATAGTAATTATTTTCAATGTAAAGACCTAAAAAAATTAAACCAATTTTGAACGCTACAAAGTATGAAAACACAGTTGGAAATTTTTATATTATATTGACTTGCTTATGGTCCATTTGGAAAATATATAAATTGGTCCCATTAAATGGATAAATTTGAAAATAGTTGAAATATAAGATGAAAAGCATGATCTAATTTTATTTCTGAGAAATTTCATTCCTTTTTTTTTTCTTCGAGACAGGGTTTCTCTGTAGCTTTGGTGCCTGTCCTGGAACTAGCTCTTGTAGACCAGGCTGGCCTCGAACTCCCAGAGATTCGCCTGCCTCTGCCTCCTGAGTGCTGGGATTAAAGGCGTGTGCCACCACCGCCCAGCTTCTGAGAAATTTCTTAAGCATGGAATGACCCTGTGCTTAGAGAAGATATATTTGTGCTCAGATGCCACAGCACAAGAATTAAGATATTATTGCATTGTCCAAAAGATGACTGGTTGTATTGCCATGTTTTTACTATGCTATCCAAGTTCTTTCTTGAGGAATGTTTCAAAAAAAAAAATTAATCAGTGATCAAGGCAGAGTTAGATAACAACACGGAATGAGTTTATCTTCTAATAAGACAATATTAACTTCCAGATATTTTTGAATCTATGAAGAATTCAATATTCATGGAAGTAAAATTTAATATGCACACACAGTAGAAGCAGACACTTATAGTAACCACTAAATCCATTTCTCAGTATCTATTTTTTATCCTTTTTATGCATTTCTTTTATGTTACCCAGCACTAGAACTCATGTAATTAAACCATATCAATGCTTTCTCCATGAAGATTTATATTTATATAATACAGTTCTATATGATAAAATAATATATTTATATTTCAGAATTAGTATTTTTGAAATCCAAGACTATATTTTATTTCATTAAGAGTTTCTATTTCCAGCATGCTTTGCATATTTTTGGATATTTATCATATATGATCAGAAGTACAAGCTATTTTCCTCACTTTTTGAACATGATAAGGAAGAGAAGGAAAATAAAACATTCTAGAAGAGTGTGTAAAATGAAGTGATGGTTCTCTTAGAAAAAACTGTAAAGAGAATATGGACTAATACCTTCTTTTAACTATATACTCATCATTCTTTAAATAATTATATTTAAAAATAATAATTCAAGATAACTTTAACAACATTAGCTCTACATAGAAAATGCTATTTATATAATGCTAGAAGGATACATGCATTTAAATCCTCTTTGATTGCATCCTGAGATGATATTTTCTTGAAGAACACATTTACTTTAAGAATAAAATACCTTGTTTTAAAGAGTATTAAAAAAGTATTTGTTGCTTATTTATTTACATCTTTTGCCTCTAAGAAATCATAGCATCAGGCTGGGTGGCGGTGGTTCATACCTTTAATCCCAGCACTTGGGCGGCAGAGGCATGTGGATCTCTGTGAATTAGAACCCAATCTGGTCTATAAAAGCTAGTTAGAGTATAGATTCCAAAGCTACAGAGAAAGCCTGTCTTGGTCCAAAAAATGTCATATCAACAACTTTCACTCAATAAGAAAGTAAGAAAGACATATTCATAATATGGCAATAACAAAACTGGGTTTAATGGGAAAACAGGGATGATTTTACATGAATGCAAAGGCTTGTGTGGTGTATAGAACCTTTTTTTTCTTATAAAATAGCATACAATTCTTTCCTTTTTTCCAGTTTAGCACCAAAGTTTTCTTTTCTACATAATTAACTACTAATAGTGAAATACAAGTAATATTTCTGTTCAAGTGGCATTAAAATTAACCATTGTGCCAATAACTGTATTCCAGAAGAGAATTACTTATTTTTGTAATTAATGATAAACTTTTCAGTTCATGACATAACCCTTATAACTGAAGTGAATTTCATTTGGAAGAAAAAACAGGTAATTTATCTGTAGGAGACATTCTGAATACAGCCTGAGGAATGTTTACATAAATCAAAAAGATATTCCTTAGCTTCTGGAGTATCCCAGAGGATAATATTTATTGTGATTGACAATTCCATTATCATTTCCATGTATTACAATCTACTTAATATGAAAAAAAAAGCTCCCTCTAACTCATGCTACCTACTGACAAGGTAGTTTTGAAGATTTATTGAAATGAAGAACACAAGAAAGCCCTCACAAAAAGAAATGAACATAGAAACAAATAACAAAATAAAGATCCCATCAAAATACTTGCAAAACTGTCGTGTTTACTATGATATGGACTAAAATATGACCAGACAAAGAGGAAAACAGGCTCAGTATCACAACATATCTGTGGTAGATAGAAAGAAAATGGCCCCATAGGCTCATAGGGGGGCACTATTAGGAGGTATGTGTTTGTTGTAGTGGGTGTGGCCTTGGAGGAAGTGTGTCACTGGGGTGGTTTTGCGATCTTAGAACTCAAGTCTGACCCAGAATATCATTCTCTTCCTGGTGCCTGCCAATCCTGATATAGAACGCTCAGCTCCTTCTCCAGTCCTTATCTGCATGCTGATATGCTTCCTCCCAGGACTATAATGGGCTAAACCTCTCAACTACTGCAAAACATTCCCAGTTGAATGCTTTTCTCTATGAGAGTTGGTCATGCCACAGTGTCTCTTTTATGCAGTATAAATCCTAAGACATTACTATACTGGAAACGTGGGCATCAATCCATGGCTCATTTCATTATCGAATGAAATGGCATATACAATTCATCTCTTCTTTCTCCTTCTCCTTCTTCCTTCACTCCCCACTCCCCACTCACTCCTTCTCCCTCTCTCCTTGTTCCTTCTTCATTTTCTCTCCTTCTGATCCATCTCTCCTCCCCCATCTCTTTGTGATTTTTAGACAAAGTATCAGTTTCCCTCTAACTCTTACCTTTGTTTCCAGATCTCTTACCTTTTTTTCCAGAGTGGTAGGAATACATGTATATAATACCAGCTACACCTGGATCTTACGTATAAATGGGAAAAGCTTGCCATGTTCTCCTTCAGTGTAGATACTGATAAGCTGCCCTCACTTCAATAAATAACTTTTCACCTACGCTTGTGATAGAAAGTCTCATAAATCTCAATAATCTCAAATTACAAGAAGACATTAAGGAGAGTGGCATGTTGGGAAGAAGGCTTTCAGCAAGAGAAGAAGGAAATGAGAGGGAAAAATGAATGTACAATGATTAAAATAATCTAAATGCATGGAACTGTTAATAAAATGCTTCAAGAAATAAATTCATTTCAAGAAAATATTCAAGTCCCAATGCTGTCAATATTAGATTGTGATAAATGCAAATTCACTTGGAATGATAAAAATTCTTGTAAACTCTTCTATAATTTCACAAAGTTTTAACAATATCGAAAAACAATTTTGTATCAGATTTCCCTACATTTAGATTAACATTAGAACTATCATGTTTTAGAGGTGGATCATCATATTTTCATGGTATAATGTTAAAATTAAGTTTGGTAATGTGGCTTATTAGATGAGGCTAAGCAGTATAAGGAGATACCTCATAACTATAAATGGAAAAGTGTAGTTTAATTTTACAAACACTAGATTATCAAAATTTCCATCTTAGTTAGGTAGAACCATGCAAAGTGAACGTTTAGTCTGGTGTTAGATTTTTCCTTGCCTGTGCTCTAAAAGTACATCTTTATTCTTTTTCTATTTTCTTTCTTTCTGATACTCATATGTCAAAATCTATAGAATTAGGAATTTGAGGGGAAAATCCTAAAACAACAACCAAAAAGGAATTTCAGAGTTAATTTCTTCATTTTTCCTAAGTATTTAAAACCAATTAACACAGCATTAAGGCATGTTGTTATTGATCTTTGGGTCAAAGACAAACCGCTGCAAGAAATGATAACTCAGAGAGAAATGTGAACAAGGCTTGGTTCTCAAGAACTTTGAAATGTTTCTCATAGTTTCTTTAGCTTAACAGGGAAGATGTAGCACATTTATCTATTTCACCCCATATACAGCCTTTTCTAACATGGTCTCTTTTCTTTGGTCAGGCAAACTTTCTTCATTTCAAAAGAAAGAGGGAAAAGGAGAAAGACAGAGCAAATGTGCAGGGAAAATACAAGTTAATCATTTGATTTTAATAAAAATGGTTTTTGCAAACAAATCACAATGTTAACTCCATTTTACTAATGGATTTGATCTGGAAGATCTCATTTGTTTCCATTTTGCCTTGCCAGATATTCCTTGTACACTGTCCCTTGTCTGTATATTCAGATTAGATTCAAAATCTGCAACTTTCCTACAATTTGGTTTGAATATCTACAAGTAGGGTATAATTTCAAGTATTGTACAATTTTATGAAACATGATATTTTATCATTATGAAAGTTGTGCACAATTAAGAACAATCAGTAAGAACAGAAGTGGAGAATCCACAGCATCAGTAAAAGAGATCTTCTAGCCAGGAAGCAAAAGACGAGAATTTGTCTAGGGTGATAAAGAAAACAATATTCCCTTATTGCAGCAAATCAGCTTATACTTATATATGAGAAATTCACAAATACATTTCATAGTATGGATTCTATCTATCTTATCTATCTATCATCTAACTATCTTTCTTTCTTTCCTTCCTTCCTTCTTTCCCTCCATCCATTTATAATTTATATCTATCATCTATCTTCTTTTCATCCTTTCTCTATTTCTCTCTTTGTTTCTTGACTCTCTTTTTACCTGTCTCTGCCTCTTTATCGATCTACCTCTATCTATCATCTATTAACCCACTATCTCTCTCCCTTTCTCCAAAATAATGCATACACAGTAAACCGTGTACCTCACTTTCCAGATACGGTCTGTGTAGTACTGTATCTTAGCACTATCTTGCACCAGTCTTTATTATGTACTCAAGAGTTCCTGTACCCAGTTTTCTGGTTGTCACAATGGACACATTGATATTTTCATTTTTCTTCCTCGAGTTGAATTGAAATTTCCAAAATAAAATAATTTCCATTTCACCTTTAACCACACCACTTCACAGTTATTCTCAGTTGAAAATCTAAAATCCTTATGTGACTTCATAGATTATTAAAAATTGACCACTGCAGCTTTTAGACTTGATATCCTTCTGTCTGTCACTGGTCTTTTTTATTGGTTTTATAAGCATGTTCCAAATGGATCTTTCTGGTTTTATCCTGTTCCCTGTGTTAAATCTCCTAGTATTTAACAATATTTCTTTTTACTCAGGGAATTTCTCCCATGATGTGGATTATAAGAAAGCTTCCTCAAGCATTCCCGTTCAGCTTTCTCTCAGTTGGATGTATACTTGCTTGAGAGTTATTGTTCTTAAATTCTTATTTTCTTAAATTGTTCCATGGCTCATTTATTTCTTTGTTTAATATAAAATGAAAGATTTGGGAATAGTTTTCATGTAACTCTAATCTGTGTGATTTTATGAGTGATCCTTTCATTGTAAGAATTCAAGTTATGTCTTTATTAATGAATGATTTATAAATCAATGAATATAATAGAAAGCTAACGTGAGAAAAGAAGCAAAGACTAATTGATGAACTTGCCAACACAAAATCATGAAATCCCTATATAAAAATGCTTTCGCTGCAAAATACCCAAGTGTTGCTGTACTAATTCAGTGTAATTAGTAAAGCAAAGTCTTCATTTACAGCAAAATCAGATAACATTTAGGATTTTTGTTTGGGTGATTCATGGTTAGAAAACTAGAAGTAAATATAAAACAAATATGTTAAAGAGATATGTCTGCAAATGGGACTGGAATTATTAAACATGATTCCTCAGGTACCAATGGAGAAGAAAAGACATACAGAATTATATTTTAAAATAAAATGACTTCATTATAAGGGAACAGGAAAAATTGTACAGATGTAGGTGCACGAAAAAGCCTGTGCCCCAACTAAAAGACTAAATGTGTCAATGGACTCCTATACACCCAGAAGAACCATTCTGAATCTCTGAAGATTTGCTTTGGATTTATAATTTCCCTGTTAATTTTTATGCTTTTGCTTATGTGTCTTATGTGTCTGTTTGCTTTTGAATATCATTTTGGAAATGAATTTACTTATAGATTTAAAGAAATTATGTAGCATATACAGAAACCTGAAAATATTACATAAAACAGTAATTCTTAAATCAAGGGTTATATAGAGAAAAAAATAGGGATTAGGCAATATAAAGAAACTGATGAGAACTACCAGTGGTTTTGCTAACATTAAAAATCATAAGCGCATACAAAACAGTTGCTGATGTTTAATTGATGGCTATCAATTAAACTGATAACTCTGCAAATTAGTGAATGCATTGTCAGAGAGAAAACAACCAAATGGCCTTTTTTTCTTAGTGAACACACGAATGATTCTGTCCCACACAAAAAGGAAGGTGACAATTTATAAATCTTAAAACTAGAGGTTTATAATGAGCATACTTCAGAATTAGAGAGGAAAGCTTATTTAGGAGCACAGACACCAGGCAGTGTGGATGATCTAGGTAGGGTTAGGAGAACACTCCTCTCCAGCAATTGGTCTTTACAGATAAGAACAAGATCTGGGTTATAGAGGAGCTGCAGTTTAGTCTCAGATACATTAAGGAATGCAGAGTTATGTGTGGGGGTCTACAGGCCTTGTGAGGTCAGTGTACAGAGAGAGAGAGAAGGCTAAAGATGGCGTGTCCAGCTTTTAAAGTCTGCCTAGTGCATGTGCACAGGGGGATGACACAGCTACTCCATAGGCAGATGATGGAGCTCACACATGCACACAAGAGCTCACAAATTGCGTCACATGTAGGTAATACAACCAGGCTGCACAAGGGTCATGCCTGAGGGCTTGTCCTCACATGCATGGCCCTGGAACCCGGAATTGTCAGCTATGTTGTGGCTAAACATAACACAAAGCACCTAAATTATAAAGAACATGTCTGACAGAAACTTTTAAAAACAAGTCTCTCCTACTGAAGGAGTTTGGGATCTTCTATTCCATAACTAGCTGTGTTCATAAAGAAATGTTGATGTATATGAGATACATCATATATATGAAATATATATGTTTAAGAATTACAGCATGAGTACCAAGTAAAATAATAAGCAAACCAACTTTCATATTTTAAAATTAAGTAAGGGTGATGTGAAATATGCTTCTAAAGGTATTAAAGAGAATTATAAAGAAAATAAAGAAGTCAAAACAGGAAAGTGGGAAAAGAAACATTAGTCAGAATAAAATATAACAAAATGCCACTCCGTATTTCTAAGTTATTTTTCTTCATTCGTCATAGGTTAGAGAAGTTTTAAAAGTTTAAAAACTCTAAAACCTAATGTCTGTTTCCCAGATATTAAAGTATTTTGGTCAAAACATAATGAGCAGGAAGTTTAACTTTAATTTTGTCAAAATGTTTTATATATTAAAAAGTACTTTTAAAATAGATATGGTGGATTTTTATTATTAAAGACATGATCAATGTAAAATGAATTCATTAACTGAATTATAATAATGATTCTTCCAATTGCTTGTAGGAAATCAGAGTATTAAAATAATAATAATATCAAATTTCCCTTTACACTAAGCAATATAATTGATTACCTGGAGACAAAAGAATAAGAAATATTCACTGGATGAAGAGATTAACCAAAACCAGAAATATGTAAAACAGCAATTAGGTTCTTTACTAGAACTGCCCATAAATATCATCTGCTTTACAAACAATAGATTAAAATATTGAAAGTGAGCAAATTATTTACATCTTGTTGCAGGTTGAAGATCCAATCATCTTTTCCCACAGTTGGGGCATGTTATTAAATCTTATCTTGTACCAATAATCCTCTTTTCTAAAGAATAAATGTTTCAGCTTCAAAAATGTTCAGAAAAAATATAACATATCTTTTCATTGTCTACACTTTTTTAAGCTTTATGCATCACGATGCATTCCGAGATTACGGTTAATGTAAACCACCAGAGCTATGTCTCTGCTCCTCCAAAATGGAAGACATGTATACAAACAGAGGATATAACTCAGGTGGAGAATAATTGAAATGATTCTATCCAGAACCATAAGAAGCAAAGCCCACAATTACAAATACTGACACCCAGTGATGCTGAACTGAAAGTAGTATAAACACAGGTTGCTTGCAGTAGAGGTACTGGTCCTGTCTCTCTAGAAAATCTTTGATATTGTCAATCAAAATATTCATATTTGCTTTTTGACTAAGCAATCTGTCCTTTAAAGACTTATGGAAAAAATATGCATTTATACAAATGAACATACTGAAGATTATCAGAAGTACTAATCTCTGCCAACAGGATATTTCATAACCAAATCATTAGCAAAAATATGTAATCAATGGGGTTGGGGACTTAGCCCATTGGTAGAGCACTTGCCCTACCAAGCACAGGTTCTCATCTCTGAAAAAAAAAATCAGGTAATGAATTTATTGGTGGATCTGATGAATTTCAAATATTCAAAGAGTATTTAGTTAATAACAAAGCAAAATAATGTATATAAAGCCTTCATATTTCTATTTTATTTTCTGCTAGTATGCATGTATTTGTATTTATCTGCCATATTGTATAT
>NW_026067912.1:19484980-19502113 GCF_014885135.2 Alexandromys fortis | reverse complement strand
AAATCTCTATCAGGGTGTGAGTGGCATTTGTTAGAACCCACAAGACTATACAGTAACTGTACAGTTGAAAGATTCATAAAGGCAGACCCACAGTGTACAATTTATAGAACACTCTGTTAGCAGAGCTTTGGGAACAATTGTGTTTTGAAACAGTTGCTGTCATATCTGTGGAAACCTTGTGAGGCCATGTTTCTCCCTTCAAAATGGGATTCACTACCAAAATACCTTACAGTGCAACTTCTTCTGCAAGGACAGTAGAAAGACCTTTCCATTCCCCCACATCATGAGACCTTAGAATGATAACATTCACTCCTTGTTCTAATGGTCAAATTTTTATAGATTCAGTCCCACAAAATTACCTGCTAACAGACCACATAGAAATGTCCAAAGAAGACAGGCACTAAGTAAGAAGGTAGCATGCTCCACCTTTGCCAAAAAACAAATCTGGGTGTTCCAAAACCTGGTTATCATAAAAGAGATTGGATGAAGAGAATGGGTGAATTTAGGATTCCAGGACTTTTAGTAACTTTCTCTAATGGTTTGGAATGTCAGGTATTTCCCCTTGGACACCGACTATTTCCTGAGTGATGTCATCTGTTCCAGAGTGCAGCTTTGTCAGGGTTTACCTGCCCTTTTTGTGATTTTGATATACGTATTATCATTGTCTTTGTCTATGGATTTTTCCAACTATGTTTGTAAAAACTAGAAACCTTGTGGAGATCACCCCTTATTCTTCTCCACAAACCTTCACTTCATTTTCCCCCTGACCTCACAAATAAAGAATATGCAGAAGTAACATGCCTGGGCTATTTATTTATTTATTTTTGCACTCAGAACTTCACTTGCCATAAACATCTTATTCTGAGCCCTGAGGGGATACTAAGACTGGTACTCAAAGCCCCCAATAGGCATTCATTGATCTAGGTATAGAGGAATATCATACATTGTTCCTGATCTTTAATGAAAAATTTTAAACTTGGATTTACAAATGTTTAAACTTTAAAATCTAAATTTAATACTATATTTAGATTATATATATAAACAATTAATTTAAAAAGGTCATGAATCTGAAATAGAGCAAGAAAGGGAATGTGGGAGATTTTGGAGAAAGGAAAAGTGAGGGAGAAATGTAACTATATTATAATCTCAAAATAGAAAGTGAAAACAAGTTGATTTCACTTATCTAACTTTTATTTAATATTTTTTATTCTTTTAAGTTTTGTTAATAAGCAAACAAATTTTGTCCTAAATTTCATCAAAGTAGTAACAGCAAATTTTGTTGGTTAGTTATTTTTCAGTGGGATACAAATTTGGTTATATGAAAAGAGGGAACTTCAGGAGAGAATCTATTAGATTGGCCTGTGGGTTTTGTCTGTGGCAAATTTTCTTGAATAACAATTGGCAATGGCATTATTGGACAGGTGTTCCTGGGAACTTTGAGCATTTTTTCATCTTCCTGGTCTTTTGCTTTTAAACAATGATTTCTGATTTTATGTTTTATGTATATTACGCATATGTGCCTTGTATTGGTGTTTCTTGTGCTTTTTCTCTGTTTTATGTTGTATTTTGCTATGTTCATTTTCTTAAGAAAGAAAGAAATACTGTATGAAAGCATATTTTCAAATTTTATAAAAAGAAACTACAACATAGAGGAGAGACATATTAACTTTACTTTTTAATATGTAAAAACAAACAGATTGTAAAGTAGTCATATACATTCAATATGGCAGATTGGAAAATACATGAATTTATATGAGACTAAAGGAGAAAGATACTCTGCAGTGTATAGTTTTATTGACTTGCTTTAAAAATATATAGATGGATAAAACCAAAACATATCTCCTTACTACAGACAATTAGATCATATGGTCTCTGACATGAGAGTCATAGCACGGCAGCAGTATTAGGAGGTGGTGAAGAGAAGGAGGGGAGGAAGAAGAGAAAATGGAGGAGGAGGAGGAAGAGGAGGAGGAGGAAGTAGATACAGGGTGTGCCTGAAAGTGCTATATCCTCACGTGGACTCTTCTTATTCCCCTTATTCCTGCTTTTCACCTACCCAGATGTAAAAATTAGATTCCCATACACACTTCCAGCGTGACATTATGTCAGACGCATGAAACCAAACAACCATGACTGACACCTCTGAAATTATGAGGCAAAATGAATCCTTCTTTTCTTTACATGTTTCTGTCAGCAGCTTATGACAGCAATACTAAAAATGAATCATACTAAAAGTTAAGGAAGAGAGGAGAAAATGAAAAATCAGTCCAACAATATGTAATATCCAGAGATCAGCGCTGTCAATGTTGATCACACATACACAATTTCAACCAAACCAAACTGAGTATTGTATATTTTAATACTATTTTATTTTAATGTATGTAGCACACACTTTCCATTTTGTAAGTACTTTTATTGTGCTTCTCTGGTTAAATGTTTTTATGAAATTATTGATAACTCATAAAGTTGTCAATATAGAAGTGCAAATATTTTATTATAGATGAGAATAATGTAATAGAATTATAAAAATGTAGGTGGAGCTTTTGGAGAAGTTGCTCTTGGAGAAGACCAAGGTTTGATTTCTCATACCCATACAGTGGCTCACAGCTGATGTGGGAATTTCCTCTGTGTGCTGTGATTACCATTGACAAATAAAGGAACTGCTTTGGACCTATAGCAGAATTATAGGGAAACAGAGCTAGGTGGGGAAAATCTAAGCTGAATGCTGTGAGAAAAAAGGCCGAGTCAGAGAAAAGCCATGTAGCCCTGTTGAAGACAGACGCCAGAACTTTGCCAGTAAGCCACTACCGCATGCTGATACACAAATTAATAGAAATGGGTTAAATTAATATGTAAGAGATAGCCAATAAGAAGCTAGAACTAATGGGCCAAGCAGTGATTTAATTAATACATTTTTGTGTGATTATTTTGGGGCTATGCAGCTGGGAACCAGTAAGTGGCCTCTCACAATACACTGCTGTCTAATTCCTGTTCCAGAGAGTCTTGTAAGGACATGGAAAATTTTAGAAAACTTGATTGATCAGTAGCTGGTTAAGGCACTGCATTCATGAAACTATGCAACATCAAGAGCTAGTTGAAAACAGGAACCTCTGCAAAGTTAAACCACAAAATGTTCCTACCAGCTAGCCACCTATAATGGGAGAATTCCCAGCTAGCTGTAAAGCATAAACCTTGCTTTTGCATTCTGGACTTGACTGCATTCTGGTGGTCTCTCTGGGGATCTCAATTTGGTCATAATAATCTGCTGCCATTTCTGACTTCCACAGGGAGCAGGTACACATGTAAAAAGGCATTCATGCAGGCAAAACTTTCATAGTATAGAAATTAAAAATATATAAATATATAAAAGAAATGTAGGAAAAGAATAGTATTGAAGGAAAACACAGAATTCAAACCATGATATCAGCCATGACTACTGAGTCACACTTTTCTTTGTATAATGACTTAATCAGTTTGAGAGTATGGCTTCCTCATCATCATTAACCCAGTATCATCTCTGTTTTTCCATGTTTTAGTTCACCTTGTTTGATTAATTTTGTTAGGTGCATAGATTCATCATAATTAAAAATTAACACAAAACAGTCAAACATTTCTTTTCTTTTCTTTTTTTTTATTTCAGGATCCTTACAAACTGAAGAAATTAAAAACAGAGATTTAATCTTCTCTCAGTGATAATAGCCTTGATAAAGAACACAAAGGTAGTAACCAAATTAAGACTGTGGAGAAAGAGGAATCCTTGACCCTTGCTAATGGGAGCATAAATTGGTGTAGACAATGTAGATTTGAATGGCCTTTCCATGACTTTTCAGATCAGAATGCCTTATGCCTCAGCTAGCAAAGAGACACACATTTATATTTATTACAACACTATTTACAAGAGCAAAGAAATGAATCCTACATTGTATCTATCAACAGAAGAGTGGATAATGAAAACATGGGAGCATTATATTATGTGGGATTTTACTCAGCTGTCAAGAAAAATAAAACTGGGAAGCATATGAGGGCCTACAGTTGTGAACCTGTCTGACCATGCCTGGAGATCAGAAAGTCTGAGCTTATTTTTGCTCTTCAAAGTTGTTGACAACAGATGTGGCTACAAACATGAGGTTATGACTTACGGTGTGGTTTATTAGTATTTTGGATATAGAAGTTGATCCATTCCACCTGGAACAAAGGTCAGATAATTTAAGTGTATACCTTATATCATGTTAATGAAGTCTGTTGCCTCTCCCCACCCCTTTTGAGTAACGTATATAAGCATGTGGAAAATAAACGAAGCAGATTCAGAAATCAGTATTCACTGAATGTTCTCTCAATGATGTTCTGTGCTTCTGTCTCTTATGTCTCTTATATCTGTTCCTTTTACTTAATAATTCCCATCCTCACACTCCTACCCAGGAACATACAAGTTTCTTCAATAAAGCTGGTCTTCAATAGAAACAGTGAATTTGGAAAGAATTTTTGTTAAGTGACTCAGTCTCAGAAAGAGAAAAGCATATTCTCTCTCATATGCAAACCCAAACTTTTAATGCTTGTATGAGTGTAAATAAGGGGATGCAAGAGAGGCCATAGACTTTGAAACTAAGTAGGAAACCATATTTATCTTTTTATATGCCTAAAGGTTGCAACTGTATAATGATCTGGTGTTTTTTCTTCATCTCTGAAGGACATTGATTAAGTAGTCTTCAGAGTCATCTGAAAGACATTTGCAAAGGTAGCCATGTTCATTGATGTTGTCTTTATCTTACTTTAAAAGTATTTACTAGATCACCCAGAAAGCATTTTTTAATATTCCTTTTATATGCCTTCCCCCTCTAATTCTTGCATTTACCGCAAAGAAGACAATGGGCTAGTACTCTTTTAACTGTGTCTACATGAATATAGTGATCATCAGAAGGCCTCATATTTTTCTGTTATATATTTTAGAGGAAGATGTTGAAAGAGAGAGGTTATGATTGCTTAGTTAAAATGAATTGGGCTAGAGTGAGCTAGCATTTTGCCTCCGGCCTCCTGCTGTAAACCATTCCTCTGTGGAAATAATATTTTGCTGTGATGAGATAATGGAGGAAAAGTGGAGGGAAGCTAACTGTGTTGCCATGGCCTTGCTAGGAAGGGTCATGCAGTTCCTGGGTATCAGATAATGAGGTAATGTATCACAAGGATATTTAATGCTGCTCATTAAAGAATTAAGTCAATAGTATGACTCATTTTTACGTGAAAACCTATTTTCTAATTTCTAAATTGTCAAAATCTAAACTGATTTAACTGTTGAAGTTATGTGGTCTAATTAATTAAATTTTCTTCTCATAAAAACTTCTCAATTTGGTAGATATTATATACCTCTGAGAGTAATGTCAGTAAAATAGAATTTTCTGTTTAGCTAAAATTTAACATGGGTTTAAATATGTTTAAGGAATTATACAGTAGAAAATAGCTATTCAGTTTATTTTTAAAAGAAATAGACCCTTGACTGTAAAATAATGTGAATGAATAATTCCAAGTGTTAAATAAGGTCTTAAATGGTGGTGTACCACAATGATTAAATATCACCAAGCTGAGGTGCCCATTTTTAGTGTCTAAGCTTGTCACTTACAACACTGTGGAAATTCTCTCTACCCCAGGTTTTATTATAGGTAGAAACTGCTCAACTCATCACCTATGATGATTGTAAGACAATGCTCTATCAGACTATATCATTTCTGAGCCTTAGCTTTTATATTTGGTAAACTGGTCATAACTACTGCAATCCATCTCAACTCCTATGATATCTATGAGATTTAATGTATCATGTACACTATGCCTGAACTGTGCTTTTGTACTTATTTAGACCCTCTGTAGATAAGGAGAAGGTACTATGATGTTCGTCTATAATTTTAATATTATGATTATTAATCAATATGCTTTATACCCATTATCATTATTCTATGACCATTTTTAATATATTTAATCTTAAAAAGAATCATGAACCATTTATATATTAACCATAACTTAGTGACAGAGACCCAACTTAAATAGACATTACAAAACATAAATCATTAACATAAAGAGTTTTAAGACTTACATTCTTTTGCTAGAATGTATATCTTGTTTTTTTTTTTTTTTTTTTTTTTTTTTTCAGGCTTTCTTTGTAGCTTTGGACCCTATCCTGGAAGTAACTCTTGTAGACCAGGCAGGCCTCGAACCCACAGAAATCCACCTGCTGCCTGTCTCTGTCTCCTGAGGGCTGGGATTAAAAGTGTGTGCCACCACCACCCGACTTGATGGATGATTTTTATAACCAACATTTTAAGTAGGTTTTGTAATTTTTTGTGTAATGACTTTTAAGAGGCCAAAGCATCTACTTATTGATATGTTTTTTATCTTGTGTTGAGTAGAGGCAGAAATTAACATGATTAACTCTGTCCTATACTGACTGCATCTTTTTTCTTTTTCTGACTTGTTAACACATACCCATTTTCTTCTTAACATTGCCCTTATTGATTGGTGCCCAAAACACTGATCTAGAGACAGTGTTAATTGCGTGCTATTACACAGCCATCTCAGGTGCATGAAACACCAAGTGTTGAAATACATGAAAATAAAGAGAACTTGGCACTCATGGTCAACAAATGTACAACACTAAGTTACTAAGATAAAAAAAAAATGGATAACAGTCAAGGTCTAAGAAAACAATCAGCAATTGCATTAAACCACCACAATATTTGGAAAGTTGTAGCAATTGGTGTTTTTCATAGTTAGTAAAAAAAAAAAAAAACTATGTGTTTGATTTTCTGATGATAATGGTAAAGGCAAGTTTGCAAAAAAAAAAAATAGAATTGTGTTGATTTGAGGACAGTTCACCACAGAAGATTTCACTGGAAATATTATCCAAATAATATTTTCTGTGTCCTGACATATTTGGACATTTTACATCATACTCTATGGTAGTAGATGAAGTTAAAGCTTAAGATAAACATATAGTAAGAAATGCCATTTCTTACTATCTCTCTGATTTTATGATTTTTATACCACCAAGATAGAACAAGTTTATTGTTTTATCTACTTACAAATCCAGTGCACAAACTCACAATTTAAAAATAACAGATACCTTCCAACTTTTTGTTAAGTCCTAAGTATATTCTTTTCCCAAAATTTTTAAAAAGTATATGTTGATTCCTCCTCCGCCCCCCATGCAAATCCTGAACTTGCTTTTATAGAATATGCTTGAAGTACATGGGCACAATATACCTAGAATGACTCTTGCAGTTGATGAAACTACAACACTGAATGAACTATAAATAACAGTCATTTCACTCTATTCAAAGAAAATGTGAGTCTACCAGTCCATATGACATGGGTCTACAATACTGGAGGGAAAAAGAGGCCAAGTTCATAAAATGTCCAGTCAACTAATGAACACTTGAATGAGATGATTTACTGTGACTGCAATGAACATTATAAAACAAGAAATTCAGGTTCTAAGGAAAAGGAGAAGAGGATGTGATGTTTAGTTTAGGGAGGAAGATTTAAGAAAGCATCTTGAGTAAGACTCTCCTAACACTTGAGGCTGTAGACAGTGGCATCCGTTTCTTTTTAGTGTTCTGATATAAGAAAATAAATACAATAACTGAATTAGTTTTTATTTACTTGATTTCACTCTTCAAACGTAAGATGTTCACATGCTCCAAATGTAAGAGATGTGTTTTATTATTATTATTATTATTATTATTATTATTAATATTATTAGCTATTGCCATAGATCAGGGTGCATGCCAATGTTCTACTTCCTACAGGGCTGTGTAAGTATACAATTTATGCTGACTTCTCAAAGCAAACAAACTACATAATATATTAATATCAACTTTTTATTTATTGGATATGGATTGTATTCAGTGCACCATTTTAAGTAGCTCCTATCAGTAAAAAAACAGGACCAAATACAGTTTATATAAAACATTAAAACCAGCCAATTTAAAACCTAGATATCTTTGTCACTCCAGGGTTCACTAAAGGAATGCTGCTGCTGTTTCTATGCTCAAGGTATATGGCTTAATAGCTTCTTGCACTGAGAACATTTAGGCTATTTGTCACTGACTATCCTTACCATCGGACAGTTACACAGCAAGTTTCTTTTAGTCCATAGTCTTCTAAAATCATTTATTTATTTACGTATTCATTCATTTTGTGTGTGTGGTGGAGGAGAGGTATGTGACAGTCATGGAACATGAATGGAAATCAGAGGACAACTTACAAGACTCTGTTCTTTACTCCCATATTGTTGGTTTGGAGAATCCAATTCAGGTCATTGGGCTTGGTGATAAATGCCTTTACTTGCTAAGTCATCTCCTTGGGCCTAATGTTAGGTGTTCACAGTGAGGTAGCTTGGTTATTGATAAGCTTAGGCATTGATCTCATCAAATACAAATCAATATTTTACTGAGGTTGATGAAATCAGAAAGAAAGTATCAATGAGTCCTTTTAAAAGTTTGATTATTTTTGGTTGGAAACATACTACATTTTGTGGAATTTATAAAGAATATTTAATTAATTAATATCACATGTGTATTTATGTCACTGAATTATATATATATATATATATATATATATATATATATATTGTAATTTCAGTGCCTACACAGGCCAGAAATGGTTATTAAAACCCCTGGAAATGCAGTTACAGGTGTTAGCTGCCCCATGTGGGTGCTGAGAACAAAACTTGGGTTCAGTGAAACAACAGCAAATATTCCTAGTTACTGAGACGTGTCTTCAGTCCTAATTTCTGCTTATAAGTAAATGATTTGATTTAATCTCTGCAAGGTGGGTACTGAATTTCATTTGAAGGCATTTTGAGACCTCTTGCTTACTGATCCCACGAGTCAAACTCTTCTTTCTACTCCCAATTTCACACATCAAATACTAGTATTTTAAACTAAGAAGAGGAAACAAAAAAGTTTCAGAAAATTTGACATATCTTTAGGATCCTAAGGAAATAGGTTAATAACACAATGTACAGCCTAGGGCATTGCCATTCCGTTATTAATAAAACACAAAAATCATGATTGACAGGCAAAATGTTACTGGTAACTCTGTTCTGTCATTTTGTGAATTTCTCTAGCACGAATGTGATTTCAAAATTTTAAAAACTGTCTCTTTAATTTTTGCCATCACTCCACCATCATGACATACATACTTCAAGGGATACTATGAGATTTACAGATATTTTTGTTTCCATCTACCTTGACTCTAACTATCACTACAGATTTTAATAACAAAATTTCTAATATATTCAGTACATAAAAGACTTTATATGTTTATATTAATTATGAGTATTACTTAAACAGAAATATTTGCTATTTGATGGATATATAACCCATTTTTATTCTCTAATGTGCTTTTATGCCATCTCTTGGTGTGTCTTTTTATTGTTATTATTTTTCATGCTGCCTAGTTACATACCCAAACAAATTCTGGTTCTAATCTTTCTTTTATTTTTTAATCTGGATGGTGTCTTAATAAGTTGTCAAAGCTGGACTTGAACTTCCTTTTTACTCTAGTCAGGTATACAATTTATGTTTCTTCTGCAACACCTCTCAAGTATCTGGGATGAGAGAACTGTGTCTTTAATATATTTGTATGCAAGTCTACTAAAGCCAAATATTTCACCTATCATTTGAGAATAGACTAGTAGCAATGTTCCTAATTTCATTTAAAGACAATTCATAAACTATTCCCATTTTAAAAAAGAAGAATGCAAAATAGGATTCATTGGGTGTAAGACATGTAATATATTCCTTTCTTTTCTGGTTAGTTCTTTTGTGATTATGGCGACTTCCAGTCCTCAAGTCTTGGCACCACGCTGCATAGGCTATTTGTAAATGGATGGCTTTTCAAAGTAGAGCCAACTCTACAGGTATAATGATAACTGTGATCAAAGTGATCAAAGGATTTATATAACCCAGTCTGGGTCTGCGAATATTTTCCTGCTTGAGGGTATAGCTACAAGTACACCATCAGTAGGAGTGATTCTTAAAGAAGTGTTCTTTAATAGGCTACAAAATCTCCATAGTAGGCTTTCTAAGATTCTTCCATAACTCTTCACAAACTATTCTTTTCCTTTATCCTTAACTTTGTCATAAACTGAGATGTATACATATTTATAAGCAAGAGTAAGTAGAGGAAGTTAGGTTCAAAAATGGCAGTGCTGCAGACAATGGCATAATTGAGAGCCTAGCCCAAAGTCAGACAGACATCTGACTGGTAAACAGAGTATTGCTGTTGAGATTATACATGGATTTAGTCAGCCACATTGGAGTGCCAATTTGTAATAGGAAGCAGCTTGTTCATTTCCCTGCCACCCAGACTCCAGAAATAACCACACAGAAACTGTATTAATTAAACCACTGCTTGGCCTATTAGCTCTAACTTCTTATTGGCTAGCTTTTGCAACTTAATTTAAACCATTTCTGTTATTTTATAATTTTCCATAAGGCTCATGGCCTACTGGCAAGATTCTGGCATGTCTGTCTCTGGCGCCAGCACCATTGCTTTTCTCCAAACCCTGCCTTCATTCTCCCAACATTCAGTTTGGTTTTCCTTGCCTCCCTCTGTTCTGCCCTGCTCTGCTATAGGCTCAAAGCAGTTTCGTTATTCACCAATGGTATTCACACCATACAGAGGGGATCAGGCACTTTTCTATTTATCAGGAAAGCCACTCACTACCTACCTTATTTAAGCCCATAGTCAACTATCTTAGGCAAAAAACATCTGGTTCCTTATCAACCCAAACAGCCTGCGATAGATCAAAACCGCTATTCCATCAGGCTGTTCTGGTTGACATGTCACCTCCCATTGTTAACAAACCAATAAAATTGTTAGGGCTTTTACAACCAGGAACTGGTCTCTATTCTCAGAGTTATTTCCAGCAGGCCCCACCCCAAGTCAATAAACTATCTTTAACTAACAGAATGATCTAGTTTGAAGGTTTCAATGTACCTCACTTATAGAGGTATTATAAAGAGTAAATTACAATTACTCAGAAAACACATTTTAACTCAATCTTTACAAAGTCAGCATTGTGTAATTTAGATTTAAACCTACCTAATACCTAGGAATTATAATTGGTAACAATATTTAACCCATTTCTCTCATGACTATATTACAAAAAATTCTGGAGCCCTTTAAACAAATATCTTTATCAAGAATCAAAACACCGATAAATATTCAGACTGTAGCAAATATTAATACTCTATCTGTAGGTTTTCATTTCAAAGTGTTTACCTGTGTGATAGTCTCCTGTGACTGATGCAGAGAGCAGTCTGAGCATCTTGAGTGATGCAGACTTTGTGGCGGCTGCACTTGATCTTTAAGCATGGATCCTTAGCTGGATCTAAAGCTGGAGAGAGGTGAAGACAGAGAGAGGAGAGAAAGAGAGAGAGAGAGAGAGAGAGAGAGAGAGAGAGAGAGAGAGAGAGAGAGGAAGAGAGAGAGAGAGAATAGAAAAGAGAGAATTTAAATGTTTCTGTGTACAAAGGTAGTAGGTATTGTAGCCTATTCAACATAATTAACTAAATTATGGAATTTTTATTTCATTTTGTTGTATTTTTTCAATTTTGACAGTTTATACACCTACATAATATATTTTAATCATTTTCACACCCATAATTTTTTCTTGTCTTATTCCTTTCAGCACAATCATGGTATTTTATTATATTCATTCATCTGCCAGCCTTTCTGAAGCTTTTATTCTTCTGAGAGTTGTGTCTTCTTCTGACCATATAACTCAAAGGAGATCACAGCTGAGTTCAGTCTCATGTAAACGGCTCAGAAGTTAACATTCATAAAGTGCTAATTGTGGAAGTGTCTAAGAATGTTGATACAAAAAACATAACTCTCACCTGAAAGGTAATAAAAGGTAGTTTATTCTGGAGCCATTTTGAGTGACCAACCATGGTCTGAGAGCACAGAAAAACATTATCCTAAATACCATGTTCCAACACTGAAGCAGTTTCAGAGAGTTGTATAGTTTCATAGAAGAAAGGAAACTGAGAAAGCAAGGCAAGTTTAAGACACGTCATTGTTTACATCATAAAAGGGCTTACAGCAGCAGCAAGCAGGAGATTTTCCAAAGGCCTAAGATGCTGTCTGATGGCCTTCCTAGCTTTTGAAGCAAGCTAGTGGTGCGTAAAAATTTATAGACTTCAAAAGTTCTTTTGGAATCTATTGGCCAAAGAATGTTATTTCTGACAGAGGTGAACATGCAAGTGCAAATTAGTCTCTGGACCAGAAACATTGCAATTTCCCATATCATTGTAGTTTTAATCAGTCAGTCTTTTAGACACAGATCATTGCCAGGTATTCCTGTACACAAGGAAAGCTGTATGCAATGACTGAAATTCTTCCTAAGTACAGAAAAGATAGAAATAAGAGTGGTGCCATGGTACCACATTTGGTGCTGACAGAAAATGACAGCTACTAACTTTGGGAAACTTCCATAGATGCTCATAGCTATACTAAAAAAAAAAATAAAGACAAAGATGTCAGAGACACTGGTATCTCATTGGGTAGTTTAAAAATGTCAGGAATATCACTACTATGAGCTGAGTATATCATAAAGAAACATATATGCAGCGTTTTCACCTATGATAGCTAGTTGTCTCTAAGTGACTGCCAACATAAATACTACATAATTTACTGATATTTATAACAAAATTGGTACATTCATTTATTAAGACATGAATATACATGTTCAAATACTGTATTATAATTTTATTTATTTTTTTTATTTTGGTGAACTGTGCTGTAAGGGAGGGTCCTTTTTTTGTCCTGGCCGCCCAGCTATCTTAACCCGAAATAACCACAGAGAAACTGTATTCATTAAAACACTGTTTGGCCCATTAGCTCTAGTTTCTTATTGGCCAATTCTTACTTCTTAATATAACCCATTTTTATTAATCTGTCTATTGCCACGTGACTGTGGCTCACCGGCAAGTTTCATACCAGCATCTGTCTTGGGCCTGTAAGAGTTATAAACAACAGCCTGCTTTAGCAGTTAGTTACAACAAAAGAACATAGCACTATGAAAATCTATAATACCCATCACTATCATTTTGAAGATTTATTTTTTTCCATAGTGTAAGATGATTATATCTGTACAATAGATTATGTAATGATAAAATAGAAAACTAACTTTTAAAAAACATGTTTACATAAAACATATCTAGCTCACTGATGCTGTATTTGTCTACAGTTTTTTTCTCTTAGTGAGAGTCATTACTGATTGTGCATAATAAACACTATCTAATGGCTATTGTTCATGAGACCATGAGATGTAAAACTAATAACTGTTTTGCAATTTCCATTTATGAAGCACTCTTGAGCGGACTGTGGAGATTGCTCAGTGGAATGAATCAGAGAACTCTCTGTACAAGTATGAAGATGAGTTTGAATCAGCAGAGCCACATAAAAAGCTAGGCATGACTGTGTATACCAGAAATTTAGCATTTAGAGAGAGAGACACTCAGGTCTGGCATGCTCAAGCTCACTGGACAGCCAGTCCAGTCAAAATGAAAAGAAAGCTTCAACTTCAATGAGAGACATAATTCCTGGGAATAAGGCAGAGAGGGAAGATGTTACCTCTGGCCTCTATAAATTTCTACAGGTGCACATACATTTACACTCAAGTGCATGAGCTATATATGCACACACACACACACACAAACTCACACATAAATGCACTCATACACACACTCACACACACACTCACATATACACACATTCGTACACACATACACACACTCACACATTCCCACTCACAAAAACACACTCACACATTCCCACTAACACACACACTCACACATCCCCACTCACATACACATACTCACACATCACATAATTTCTACGCATGAGTATATGAACAAAAGAGAAACACAGAAAGAAGTCAGTTTAAAATGTAGTTAGTAAGTTGAAAGAAAAAAGAAGGGAGATTCCAATGGTAACTAAATTTAGGTTAATGCAAATTTCTTCAGCTATGGGAGTTGAAACATATTCAGCCAAGATACATTTTAACAATGAAGCCATACTTATTTTTGAGTCTTAGCAGTAACAAGAGAAATTAGAATTCCAATTGTGTGGCTATTTCTTACCAAAAAAAAAAAAAAGTGTTGAATGACCCAGTTTAAAGGTCTAAAAAAACATTTTAAATGTCCAATTATTTCAAGTTTAAAGATCATGAACAACTTCAAGAAGATTACTATTTCAAGACAGTTCTCTATCTGTAATTTTGGGGTAGTTAATCTTATTGTAAATTTGTATCAATAATCACTAATTTTAAGCACTGGAAGACTAAGTAGTATTAGGATATCAGTATTTATTGCTAGCAGCACCTAGAAATATATTAACAAATGTAATACTTGCAGAAACCACTACAGATACAACATAAAAAGTATATATTAAAGAATCTGAATATATTTATTTTTATTTTGTGAATGTGTAATGCTATTATACAACTTTAGCTTTTTTTTTTACTTTTATTTGTGAGAAGTTTCTAAAATGTATTTTTTCATATTCACTGCATTTTCCCCAAATCTCCCCAGAACCCCCACTTAATCCAAAAATTATGGTATCAAGAAGTAAAAGAAAATAATTTTAACAATATGAAAAAATACTTAACTACCCTTAATTTCTTAAAGAAATATTTACTTAAAGGTAAAAAACAAGTAAGTGCAATATTAAAAGATAATCATAAAATATTAAAATAGAACTTCTCTTATAAAAAGAAGTTTGAAATTTAGTTAGCATACTAATAAACAACACTGGTCTTCAATAAAAGCAACAATAAGTTGTGGAAAAAATTATTAAAAATAAATTTAGTGCCCAAACTGAAAACAATGAAAGGTAAGAACTGCCTTGATAGTAATTAAATCCTAAGCCAGGCAGTTACTAGCAATTTACTCTTATCATACAAAGG
The DNA here is from genome assembly GCF_014885135.2 of Alexandromys fortis. Taxonomy (NCBI): domain Eukaryota; kingdom Metazoa; phylum Chordata; class Mammalia; order Rodentia; family Cricetidae; genus Alexandromys; species Alexandromys fortis. Next base: position 19,487,148 of record NW_026067912.1, on the reverse strand, counting down.
AAAGAAAATACACATATTAAAGAGAATTTTTCCTATTTCCATTTGTGAAGAGACTTACAGATATTTCAATAGAAAAAGAAATGCAAGAGAACACAGAAGATCAAGTAAAGAGCAAGAGACAAAAATGGACCCACAGAGCTGTATTAGCTATGTCAGTAAAAAGAACAATAGAAATGATGATCAATTATCTGTTAATATGTAATTTATGGTAAAAATAATGTATAGCCCATGGGAAATAGTGACAAATGTGATGCAATTTTAAACTGTTCTAAGGTTCTATCTACATTATACTACAGAAGAGCTGGATGATATGGGTACTGTACATATAAACATGTTATCACTGAAATGAAATTAATTAAAAATATAAATATTCAGATATAGATATAAATGTATGAGATTAATTACAGATCCAAAGAGACAATAAAAATAAAACGAAAAGTGAAAAATGGCACCACACATGGAAAAATTATGACCTCACTTCAGTAAAATTCTGTACTATGAAGTAAGAGGAAGGGATGGATTCCAGGGAACTTTTAAAAACTTGTCAGATGCTCTGAGGGAAGACAGTACAAATGAGAATCATAGAAAAGGGAGCTAGTGCAAGATATTTACTTAGGTTTTGGACAACCAGTTTTGCAGTGTTAAATGTGATTAAACGTAGTCACAAGTCTTTGGAGTGACTTTCTTGGTTTAAAACCCCAATTCCTCTTCAGTTATATAAGATCCATCTCCACTCATTTTACACTCATTACAAATTGAGCATAGAAATCTACTGTGGGAACCAAATGAAGTCCTGAGCTAATGAGTACTGTGAACATGAGCACAGTCATGTCAAGGACCCAAGTGCCGAAAACCCATAGGAATGGCAAGATCTTCCCCAGTTCCCAAGGAATAGTAAGGCTGTCTTCTTGCCTAAGTATGCATACTGACCATGTGTCCTAGTAACAACAGCTTCCTCTTCCTGCATTGGAGGACTGTAGCCGGAGACTGCTCCACTTAAGAGACTAGATATTTTTGTGAATCATGTTTCCTGCTTCATCTGTATAGAATAAATGTGCAGAGTTCTTGTGTCACTGGTTCATCTCCTTCAAGGAGTGCAGATCACCCAAACCTGGTTTTCTGTATGTGCATCTGTTATTCACTCCCTGTGGTCTCAGTCAAGTTAATTCTAAAGTCGTGTTGGTCATGGCAATCAATACTAACAGCCAATTCAGATGTACTTCTACATTATTTGAAGAGAAATAAGAATAAAAATGATATTATTTCAATAATGTCCTATCTTATAAATGTTAAAGATAGACAGTTAGTTACTGGTGTAACTGTTACTGAAAGCTCCATATGCAATTATAAGCCAGAAATCTATTATAGTGTTAATCTATTTGAACTGATGATGGATGGAAATGTTAGTATACTATTGCATTTAATTCCCTGTTATCCTTTATCAATATTTCATATAAATGTCAAATTTTATTTGTTTATTCATTTATTTATTATGTATACAGTATCTGCTTGCATGTATGCATGTAGCCCAGAAAAGGGCACCAGATCTCATTATAAGTGTTTGTGAACAACTATGTGGTTGCTGGGAATTTTACTCTGTACCTCTGTAAAAGGAACCAGTATTCCGCCTCCTCCCAGCCTCCCATTTCCCTCCCCCTCTTCCCACCCTTCTCCCCTCCCGCCATTCCTCTCCCCCTCCCTCTCCAGTCCAAAGAGCAGTCAGGGTTCCCTGCCCTGTGGAAAGTCCAAGGTCCTCCCCCTTCTGTCCATGTCTTGGAAGGTGAACATCCAAACTGGCTAGGCTCCCACCAAGCCAGAACATGAAGTAGAATCACAACCCCGTGCCATTGTCCTTGGCTTCTCATCAGCCCTCATTGTTCGCCATGTTCAGAGAGTCCGGTTTTATCCCATGCTTTTTCATTCCCAGTCCAGCTGGCCTTGGTGAGCTCCCAATAGATCAGCCCCACTGTCTCAGTGGGTGGGTGCACCCCTCGTGGTCCTGACATCCTTGCTCACGTTCTCCCTCCTTCCGCCCCTCATTGGGACCTTGGGAGCTCAGTCCAGTGCTCCAGTGTGGGTCTCTGTCTCTATCTCCATCCATCACCAGATGAAGGTTCTATGGTGATATGCAAGATATTCGTCAGTATTGCTATAGGATAGGGTCATTT
>NW_026067912.1:19431706-19483034 GCF_014885135.2 Alexandromys fortis | reverse complement strand
CAATGATAGCCTTTGCTGGAGAGGTTGTGGAGAAAGGGGTACACTCATCCATTGCTGGTGGGAATGCAAACTTGTGCAACCACTCTGGAAAGCAGTGTGGAGGTTTCTCAGGAAATTTGGGATCAACCTACCCATGGACCCAGCAATACCACTCTTGGGAATATACCCAAGAGAGGCCTTATCACACAACAAACGTATATGCTCTACTATGTTTATAGCAGCATTGTTTGTAATAGCCAGAACCTGGAAACAACCTAGATGCCCTTCAATTGAAGAATGGATGAAGAAAGTATGGAATATATACATATTAGAGTACTACTCAGCAGTAAAAAACAAGGACTTCTTGAAGTTTGCAGGCAAATGGATGGAAATAGAAAACACCATCCTGAGTGAGGTAAGCCAGACCCAAAAAGAGGAACATGGAATGTTCTCACTCATATTTGGTTTCTAGCCATAAATAAAGGACATTGAACCTATAAGTTGGGTTCTTAGAGAAGCTAAATAAGAAGGAGAACCCAAAGAAAATCCTGAATATTTCTCCTGAATATTAAACTTCATCAGGCGATGAAAGGAGACAGAGACAGAGAACCACATTGGAGCACCGGACTGAACTTCTTCTTTTGAGAATTCTCTGTTCAGTTCAGTGCCCCATTTTTTAATTGGGTTAGTACTCTTAAACTTAACTCTTCTCTCCAGACCCAAGTTCCAAAATTTATGATGTGATGAATGCTAATAGAATTTTTTTAAAAAAATAAATTCCTACCATTGAAACTGATTATTAGTAGAAATCTACAATTTTAATTAGTCTACATGTTTCCCTATTACTCAATACAACAAATAATGACAATTTTTGTATTTACAATTTTTTTCCATTTTCAAAACTAAATATGTCAATGATGTGTTTGTTCACAGTAAAATACTGCTTCAGACAAGAACATTACAAAAAAATCTACCTAATACACCAATTCAAGAAGCAGCTCCGTGAAAAGACTTTTACCTCCAGTTATAGATCTTAAGGTTTCCATCCCATACATCAAAGAAGCTGATCCTTTAGTTCTTCAGTATCAAACAACAGATTATGCCCTTCTGTGGCTAACTAACCAGAAAGACAGTCCATTAAAAATGCAGGAATTTGCCAGGTGTTGTTAGTGTGCATGCTTTTAATCAGAGTACTCAGGAGGCAGTGGCAGTCAGAGCTCTGCCAATTTGACCATAGCAAAAAAGAGTTCCAGGACAGTTATAGTTGTCATACAGAGAATCTCTGACTTGAAAAACAAAAATTAAACAAAATAGTAGAAGAAAAAAAATGTTTATTTCATAATGCGCGAGTGTATGGTAAGTGTCAAGAATATCCATGAACATGTAGGAAAGACTATATTTGGCTATTAGAATTTATAATATATTGTTATCTGTTATCATCCTAAACTAACTATTTATCAAGTCATGCAACTGTTCCAGCTACCTGCTACAGGACCCCGGGCCAAGTTGCTTAATGTCCTTCTCGTCTCTGACCTCACTTCCATGAAAGAAAACCCTTTGACTCGAAACTCACCACCTTTTCCAAATAAAATCTGCTTATGAAGATCTTTACTTGGTTCTTGCTTTCTAGCCTATTTAGACCTAAAACCAACAAATTTCACAGCAAATGTTTCCAAACAAATTAGAAGGCTAATCATCAAAAGATTAAATTTGGTATGTAATCAGAGTTGATCAAATACTGTTAACATTAGATAGTCTAAACACACACATACATACACGCACACACACTATTGAAAATAGTAAGATTAAAAACACAATTAGCTGTATATCAGGGAAGTGTTAGAAAGTATATTTATCTTGATGGAAGATGTTCTCTCTCTTTTTCTATTTCTCTCTCTAATCAACATAAAGTACAATTTATAAAATCATATATTCAAAATAATTATATTTGGAAATGGAAAGCCTCACAAGCAGAATAGGGCTCAAAGGAGACATACTGTCAGGGGTGGAAGAAGGCATAGAGGAAGTAGATCATCCAGCCATGGAAAAGGTAAAGGTTATATACATATACAAAGAGCTAAACTGGCAGTGTTGGCACATGCCTATGCCGCAAGCCCAAAACACTTCTGTGATTATGAGGCCAGCCTAGTCTACAAAAGGAGTTCCAGTACAGTCAGGATTACACAGAAAATCCCTGTCTTAAAAAATCAAATATCATCATCAACAGCAAAAGGCAAACAAAAAAACAAAAAGACAAAGGTTGCATAATGGTAACAAAAGTCACCACACCAACATGGATGTGAATAATTTCATACAGCATCACCTTAGATACAATTTCATAGGCAATCAATAGTTATTGAGAGAGGGAGAATTAGTCTTCTACAGGGGTGGGTGTCTTAACACGTCATCCAATCCCACATGGTCAGCCACAAGCACAAACAGATAAGGGGTATGTATATGTGTAATAATAATTATAGAAGTCAGGATTTAAGGGGAAGTTTGAGGGTACAAAGGGAGTTGTAGATAAGGGAGGGGTAAAAATAATGTAAACATATTATTTTTTGATATTCTCAGAATTTAATTAAATTAAAAGAGAACTTCTACATGATTTTTACAAATTTTTGTATTTAAGCTGCAAAAAAATATTGTACTCAGTAGTACTGATTTGAAAGCACCAAGATTTAATAGTTGGAAAGCAATGTGGTGAAATATGCAGGAACTTTGTGACACTATGGACATGTGATATATAGACATACATGCAGGTTAAACACCCACACAAATAAAAATAAAAATAAATTAATGTTTTAAAACATGTTTGTCCAGTTTCTACTGATTATTCTGGAGCCTTTACAGTTATTACCTAAGAATTATATATGTGCTGTGGCTTGTGGCACCTATAGAAACCCCAGTAGGAGCAATTGTCTTGGCTAAAGGATTTCCAACCAGTCATGTAAATAAAAGGTGTTTTTTTTTTCCTCATAAGGTTCATCTAGCTGATGCTTCCTTCTGTGAGTTAAAGTCGTAGATTGAGGTTCAAAATAGCACCATTCTGTAAAAGGAACATTTGGTCCCCAGTAGCTCCAAGTGAATGTTCTCCAGTTAACTGGAATGAACTTGGGAATATCTTTATACCTGACCAAGAGGACTGTAATAAGAATTCAGAAAATCCTTTTGGATTTTTCTAGTGTTCTAATATCTAATAGGACAGGTCCACTTGTTATCACAACTGTTAAGTTCAGAAATCTCAATGGCTCAGATCATGTGCAATTTCACATATGAGTCATTATAATGAATGAAAAAACAAAAGGAAATGCAACTTCTTGAATGTTTATGGAAGACTAATGTAGGGAGGTAAACAGGAACATAGCCCATAAGTAGAAGTTAATTTTTCTTCATGGAACAAGTGAATGCTTCAATATCTGTATTTCCATAGTGAATATTTTCTCTTCTCTCTCTTGCCACTTTGAACTGGAATGCAGAAGTTATAAGCCATGCTTGCCTTTTGATTCTTCAAAGACTATGGAAAAATCAGAATTACTTCATAGTAAGGCAATAAATGGGTGAGGATTTCACTTATTTCATAATTTGGGGAAAGCATGGAAGTAACTGTACTTTATATATCATCAGAGAGAAACTAATAGATGCCTATACATTCTCTGATGTCAAACCTAGCCCATCTTTTATGGGCTACATCTGTTCTATGGCATAAGACGTATAATGATCTGTTCTGTCTCTTTAAGACAGAAGCCATGCCCACTCCCTCCCCCCCCCCCCATCTGCTAAGACAGGTTGATCTTCAGCTTCCAGCTTGAGTTCCCTCTCTTTTCCATCTTCCTCTGAAAGAGACAACTTCTGCCTCTCCCCTCTTCTCCCTTTCCCTCCTTCTCTCTCTCTCTCCCTTCCCCCCTCTCTCTCTCTCTCTCTCTCTCTCTCTCTCTCTCTCTCTCTCCTCTTCTACTTCCCCCCCTTCCCTTCCATAACCTACTTAATAAATATCCCAACTTACTGTGCATGGCATGCCTATCCATGTCTTTGTCTCTTGTCCACCGCCTGTCTCCCTGCCTGGGACCAGCCACAGCTCGGGGACCTGATGCAGTCCCTGCCTGGACTGGCAGCTCTCAGGACCCCTTGCCCACTGTCCACTGCCTGCCACCTTGGGGATCCTGCAACATTTTATTAATCTATTACCAGTCTGGATTGCTTAATATCTACAGTCTTGGATTTATCACCCTCACAGTGGTTCTTACCCTTACTAATGCTGTGACCCTTTAATATATGCCTCTGGGTGTGGTGACTCTAACCATAAAAGTGTTTTCGTTGCTACTTCATAACTGTAATTTTGCTAGCCATGAATCATAATGTAAATATTCGTGAAGATAGAAATTTTTCAATGGGATGTGACCCACAGTTCGAGAATCACTGCTGTAAAAATATGTTGGAGCACACAGGACTATACAGTGAATGCACAGCTGACAAACCAATAGGCAGATCCATGGGAAGTGTAAACGTACAAGCCCACATGGAATAACTCATTCTGCAGAGCTGCGGAAACACTTGTATTTTGGATAAGTCACTGTTATATCTCTACCAACCTTGTGAAGCCATAAATTTTTCCTTCAAAATGGGATTCATTCCCAGAACACCTCAGCAGTGTAATCTCTGCATGGGCAGTAGAGTGACCTTGCTTCATTCGCCCACACCATGAGGCCATGGAATATGGCATTCACTCTTTGTTCTAACAATCAAACTTACATAGAGTCAATTCCACAAAATTACCTGCTAACAGACCACATAGAAATTTCTATAGAAGACAGGCAAAATCAGGAAGGCAGCATGCCCCACCTTTGCTAACAAGCAAATCTGGGCATACCCAAAACTGGTTATCACCAAAGAGATGAGGAGAGTGGATGAATCCAGGATTCACGAATGTTTAGTAACTTTATCTAATGGTATGGAAAGTCAGATACTCCCCTTAAATGCTGGCTCTTTCTTGGGGTGGTGTCACCTGTTCCAGAGTACTGCTTTGTTGGGTTCTACCTGCCCCTCTTTGTGATTTTGATATACATATCATCATTGGCCTTGCCTGTGGAATTTTCCAACTATGTCCGTAAGAACTAGAAACCTTGTGGAGATCAGCCTTAACTCTTGCTCTTCTTCTTCTCCTCCTGACTACATCTCCTTCTTCCCTTTACTCTCCTTTTTTCTTCTACTCATTCTTTCCATTACTCTTCTTATTCTTCCTCTACCACATGCCTCCTCACTTCATTTTTTCCCTTGGCACAAAAAATGAGGAAGATGCAAAGGTAATGTATTTGAGTTAAATTATTACCCCTAGACCCTTGCCTGCCATAGACTTCCAATTCTGAGCCCTGAGGGGGTACTGAGGCTGGTATTCAAGGCCTCCGATAAAAATGATTCCAAAAGTGGCTACAGTAAAGATTTGCATTGCTCTGCTTTGATTCCAACTATTCTTTCTTCATCAATATGTTTCTATTTATTGCTATTGGAAAGTACTTCTCTGGTTGTTTCAGCTTTTGCTGGATTCATTATCCATTATTGCCCAAGAGTTAAAATATTTCTCTATTGTTTGACCCTGGGTAATTCATCATCCATTTTTCAATTCTGTAACTCTGCTAAATTGTTTTCCACAATTTATATTACATTGTCTTTGATAATTACTTTATACAATCTATTTCCTGAGGGTGAAAGATTTGCTCAAGATAATAGAAAAAGTCAAGAACTGAACTGAGTATGGTTGTACCTACATGACTATAGTCCCAGCATTTCAGAAACTCAGGGAGGAGGGGGATCACTTGAGTTGAGGAATTTGAGATTACAAAGCATGTGCATAATTGTGTGTGTGTGTGTATGTGTAGTGAGAGAGCATTCAGAAAATATCATGTTAATACTACTTTTATAGGTCAAAATAATTTCTAGCTAATTTCATTTTCTTCCAGGTAACAATAGTGTGAAATGTACAAAAGGTTCAAAATTAAATAATATATGAAGTTCATAGAAATTGAATAAATTTTAAATTTCTTTCAATAAGTTTTATTAAATTATGCATGAAAGGCCCTGCGAGTTCTTTGAAACACAGCAATTACACTTTTGATAATAAATCCTGAAGTCTTTGGAAGGAAGAATATAAATAAAAGATACAAGCAAAATGCAAAATGTACCGGGTCTTTTCTTTTAGGATACTAATCAGCCCCCAAATCATGACACAGAGACTTCTTATGAGTTTTTTTTATGCTTGGCCATATCTTTTGCTTATCGCACTAGCTCTTATAACTTAACATGCTTCTCTTATTCTATGTTATACCTCAGGGCTTTTTACCTCCTTTTCCATATATCTTACTTCCACTCCGTCTTGTGTCTGTTTGGTAGCTGCCTGGCTTCTGGGCCTGGGTGTGTGCCTCATTCTCTACTCTTTCTTTTCTTCCTCCCTCATTATTTTTGAGCCTGGATTTCTTTTCCTACTTATTCTTCTGATTTCCAGCCCCAACTATCCTTACTCAGTCTTGCTATTGGCCATTCAGCTCTTTATTAGACCAATTAGGTGCCTTAGGTAGGTAGGCAAAGTGAAACAAATGCAACACATTTTTAGATAATTTAACACATACCCTTATATCATTAAACAAATGCAGCACAAGCAAATGTTACACATCTTTGCCCAGTTAATATAATATTCCACAACAGCAAAAATGTTGAACTAGAATTTGAACAGATACATTGGGTTGTATCTAAAGTATTCACCTTATGAAAGAAGCACCAGTATTTTAGCAAATCTTATATTTGCTGGTACTCTGCCTTATTACTCTGATTTTCATGCTTGGAACTGTACGTATCAACCAACAGTAGAATGTTAAATGTCTGATTTCTAAGACTGAGGCCATGTGTCATAAAAATACTCTATAGCTGAAGGAATAGAAACTCTGAAAACTGACAATGGATGACTGTGGATAGAAAACATATCCACATAAATGGGAAGGAAAAAGAGAGGGCATTACATGGCAGAAGGGAGGAGGAGAGACCAATAACACTAAGAATTATTTATGAAGTCATAGGGAATTATATTATTTACTGTTTACTCAAAACTACACACACACACAGACATATATAAAAAACACCAATGATAGCCTTTGCTGGAGAGGTTGTGGAGAAAGGGGTACACTCATCCATTGCTGGTCTGAATGCAAACTTGTGCAACCACTCTGGAAAGCAGTGTGGAGGTTTCTCAGGAAATTCGGGATCAACCTACCCATGGACCCAGCAATACCACTCTTGGGAATATACCCAAGAGAGGCCTTATCATACAACAAAAGTATATGCTCTACTATGTTCATAGCAGCATTGTTTGTAATAGCCAGAACCTGGAAACAACCTAGATGCCCTTCAATTGAAGAATGGATGAAGAAAGTATGGAATATATACATATTAGAGTACTACTCAGCAGTAAAAAACAAGGACTTCTTGAAGTTTGCAGGCAAATGGATGGAAATAGAAAACACTATCCTGAGTGAGGTAAGCCAGACCCAAAAAGAGGAACATGGGATGTACTCACTCATATTTGGTTTCTAGCCATAAATAAAGGACATTGAGCCTATAATTCGGGTTCTTAGAGAAGCTAAATAAGAAGGAGAACCCAAAGAAAAACATATAGGCATCCTCCTGAATATTAACCTTCATCAGGCGATGAAAGGAGACAGAGACAGAGACCCACATTGGAGCACCGGACTGAAATCTCAAGGTCCAAATCAGGAGCAGAAGGAGAGAGAGCACGAGCAAGGAACTCAGGACCGCGAGGGGTGCACCCACACACTGAGACAATGGGGATGTTCTATCGGGAACTCACCAAGGCCAGCTGGCCTGGGTCTGAAAAAGCCTGGGTTAAAACCGGTCTCGCTGAACATAGTGGACAATGAGGACTACTGAGACCTCAAGAACAATGGCAATGGGTTTTTGATCCTACTGCACGTATTGGCTTTGTGGGAGCCTAGGCAGTTTGGATGCTCACCTTACTAGACCTGGATGGAGGAGGGTGGTCCTTGGACTTCCCACAGGGCAGAGAACCCTGATTGCTTTTTGGGCTGACGAGGGAGGGGGACGTGACTGGGGGAGGGGGAGGGAAATGGGAGGCGGCGGTGGGGAAGAGACAGAAATCTTTAATAAATAAATTTTAAAAAAGTTAAGACAATCAGAGTGACAACGTTCTCTTAACCATTATAGACTATCTCACATCAACTCCTAGATCAGGCATAATCTGAAATCCTTTTGAGTTGTTGGTCTTGGAATACCAAGCAGTGCACACAATAATATGGGTTGCTGCACCTGCCCTTGGCTGCCTCTGAGAAAGTGAAGGTAAGGCCCTATTGATGAAGACACTACATGCTTTAGACACAAATTTAGTAAATTCAGTTTGGATCTGACTTCAGAGCCTCCTTTCTCAGGACCTCATTTATATAGGTGAAGGAATCATGCAGTTCCCCAATGGAGAAAAGCAAGCAATCGTCCTATCCAGCTATAAAATCCATAAACCACAACAAAAACCAGCACAACAAGCTATTCTTAAAGGTTAAATAGTGGCATTTATATACTGGAATAAATGCCTGATTGGACTTCATGCCCACTCAACAGGAGAGAATTTATTGTTGGCACTATAAACTTAGCTAACTATCTAGGTGAGGCTGGTGAGGCCAGGAAGCATACAGGAGAACCCAACCATCTGCAGCTACATTCTAAAGACATTCATTCCTGCAACCACAGACAAGTGCACCACCTCTCACTTCTTCCCAACAAGCTTCTCTTTGCAGTAGACAGAAATCACTAGGGAAAGCAACAAGACGTCAAAATTAAGAGATCAATGGATTATAGAGTGCCCAATTTAAAGAAAGCATTTATACAGTCCCTATATGGAAGGCTCAGAGAATGTTGTAGAAGATGGGAAAGAAATATTCTAAGAACTGGAGGCCCTGAACAATTGCCTCCTAGTGCTATAAACAAATAATCCCCTGCAACCTCAGAAGAACTTTGAACTGCAGACTGCAACTTCACACAGTGGAACAAGAGGCTGCAGTTGCAAACAGAGGATCAAGAGGCTGCAACTGCACATAACTGACCAAGAGAGTGAACCAAGAGAGACCTTAATGGCTCTGTGAGACACAGACAGTGACTAAGAGTCTCAGAATAAAATAAGAGCAGCTCCCTAAGACACATAAAGTAATGGAAAGATTTGGACCAAGAGGAAAAGGCACTGCTGCCACCAATTAGAGGGAGAGAAGGGTAGGCAGAAATGCAAAATTTATTCAACAGCCTAAAAAGCAACATTATAACTCCAGAACTCAAGGTCATACAACAGGTAGACCTGATAATTCTAACCCAGAAGAAGCACAGGAAAATGATCTTAAAATATAACTTCATGAAGATGATAGAGACCCTTAAAGAGGAAATGAAAAAGTCCCTTAAAGAAATGAAGGAAAACAAAAACAAAAACTTGGAAGAAATAAATAAATCTCTTAACAAAACTTAAGAAAACCAAGAAGAAGCAAACAAACAGGTGAAGGAAACAGTTAAAAACTTGAAAACTGAAACAGAGGCAATAAAGAAAACACAAACCAAGGGATTTCTGGAAATGCAAAACCTGGGTATGCGAATAGGAACTACCAATGCAAGCAGAACCAATAGAATACAAGATATGAAAGAGAGAATCTCAAATGTTGAAGCTACCATAGAGGAAATAGATTCACCATCAACGAAAGTAACATATAAAGGCAAAACTATCAGATTTACACCAACTTCTCAATGAAAACTATAAAACCCAGGAGGTCCTGAAAAGATGTGCTGCAAACACTAAGGATGCAAGCCCAGATTTATATACTCAACAAAGTTTTCAATCACCTTCAATGGAAAAAACAAATAATCCATGGCAAAACCAAATTTAAATAATACTATTTACAAACTTGGCCATATAGAAAGTACTAGAAGGAAAACTTCAACTCAAGAACACTAACTACATCCCCAAAAATATAAGCAGCAGATAACCTCCCACCAGAAAACCCCCAAAAAGGAAAACACACAAACACTAAAACCAAAAAAAATCCAGAAATTAACAATCACTAATCATCTTAATATAATAGACTCAATTCGCCTATAAGAAGAAAGGCATAGGCTTACAGAATTGATACAAAAGTAGAATCTTTCCTTCTGCTGTATACAAGAAACACACCTCAGGATGAAGGTCTTGATGAGTTTAGAGATACAAGGAAAATCTCTAGACATAATAAAAGAAATACAACAAAATGACAGCCTACATGAAATAAAATGGGGAGAAATTCAAAGCAATTCCACTAAAATCAAAAATAAGACAAGGCTGTCCACCCTCTCCATATCTATTAAAAATAGTTCTTAAAATTCTATCTAGGGCAATAAGAAATCAAAAAGAGATCAAGGGGATACAAATTGGAAAGAAAAAAATCAAACTTTTACTATTTACAGATGATATGTTAGTATAAATAAGAACTCCCAAGAATTTAACCAGGGAACTTCTACAGCTGATAAATACCTTCAGTAATATGGCAGGACACAAAATCACCTAAAATAAAATCAGTATCCCTCTTATATACAAATAATAAATAAACTGTGAAAGAAAGCAGAGAAACACCGCCATTTACAATAGTCACAAATAACATAAAATATCTTGGTGTAACATTAACTAAAGAAATGAAAGAAATATTTGAGAAGAACTTTAAATCTTTGAAGAAATAAATTGAAGAAGATATCAGAAAATAAAACAACCTCCCGTGCTCTTAGATAGGATCAACATAATTAAAATGACAAGCCTACCGAAAGCAATCTACAGATTCAATGCAATCCCCACCGAAATCCCAACACAATTCTTCACAGACCGTGAAAGAATAACACTCAACTTCATATGGAAAAAACAAAAACCTGGATAGCCAAACAACCCTGTATAATAAAGGAACTTCCAGAGGCATCACCATCACTGACATCAGTCTCTATTCTAGAGCTACAGTAATGAAAATGGCATAAAAACAAACAGGTGGAGCAATTGAATTGAATCAAAGATGCGAATATTGATCCACACACTTATGAAAACGTGATTTTTGAAAAAGAAGCCAAAATTATACAATGGAATAAAAAAGTATCTTCAACAAATGGTACTGGCATAACTGGATGTCAGCATGTAGAAGAGAATGCAACTAGATCCATACTTTCCCGATGCACAAAACTCAAGTCCAAATGGGTTAAAGACCTCAAAATAAATCCAACTACACTGAACAAAATAGAAGAAAATGTGGGAAATAATCTTCAATATATGAGTACACAAGACCACTTCCTAAATATTACACCAGTAGCATAGACACTGAGAGCAACAATAAATAAATGGAACCTCTTGAAACTGAAAAGCTTTTGCAAAGCAGAAGACATACTCAATAAGAAAAAAATGACAGCCTACTAAACAAGAAAATATCTTCACCAACACATCAGACAAAAAATTGATCTCCAAAATACATAAAGAACTAAAGAAATTAGACATCAAAATGTCAAATAATACAATAAAAGGGGGTACAAATTTAAACAGAATTCTCAACAGAAGAATTTCAAATGGCTGAAAGATACTTAAGGAGATGTTCAACATCCTTAACAATTAGGAATATGCAAACCAAAATAACTCTGAGATATCATCTTCCATCTTTCAGAAGAGCTAAGATCAAAAACACGAACAATAACTTATGTTGTAGAGGTTGCAGAAAAGGAGAACACTCTCCGTTGCTGTTAGGAATACAAACATGGAAAATTATTCTGGTATTCACTATGGCAGTTTCCTAGAAAACTGGGAATCAAACTATCCCAAGACTCAGCAATACCACTCTTAGGAATATACCCAAAGGTTGCTCAGTCATACTACAAGAACATTTGTTCAATATGTTTATAGCAGCATTATTTGTAAAAGACAAAGCCTAGAAACAACCTAGATGCCCCTCACCCAAAGAATGGACAAAGATAATGTGGTACAGTTACACAATGGAGCACTACTCAGAGACAGAAAACAATGACATCTTGTAATTTGCATGCAAATGGATGGAAGTAGAAAAAAATCACCCTGAGTGAGGTAATCCAGAAGCAGAAAGATGAGCATAATATGTACCCAATCACAGGTGAATACTAGCTGTAAATCAAAGGATAAGGAGCCCATAGTCCATGACCCCAGAGAGGCTAAGTAACAAAGAAAACCCTTAGAGAAACATACAGAGATTCTCCCAAGCCCAGGGCAGGGGAAAAGGACAAGATCTCCTGAGAAAATTGGAAGCATAGGGGTTGGGAGAGAAGGGAAGGGGGAAGGAGAGACTTGGGAAGAAAGGGATAGGCGATAAAAACAAGAAGGAGCTGGGTAGTTGAGATGAGGGAACGACAGAGACAGAGAAAAGGACCTACATAACAGAGGAGCATCTTGGTCCTGCCTTAAAGCAATGTGCTCAACATTGTTGACTGCCCATAGGAAGCCTTACCCTCTCTGTGAAGTAGATGGTTGGTTGTATGGGGGTGGGGAAGGTGAAAGTGGAGGGAGCAGAAGGTGGAGAGAGAGTGGGGAATGAATTTGGCATGTAAAATGAAAAAAGATAGTTTAGAAAAATAAATTTAAAAATCCCTAATTTATTTCCCCCATTCCAATAAAGTACTGCAGATAAACTAATTTACGGAACACATAGTAATGTTTCTAATAAAGAATATGAACTTGAAAAAAATAAACAAAATAAGAAAATAGATTAGTAAAGAAGTAATCAATAAATGAATAATCAAAATTATTCCATAGGAGAAGTATTTATATCTGGTAAAAATTGGAGAATGGAGTGGAAGTGTAGTTAATAAAAATATATTGTATGAAATTTTGAAGAAATAAAAAAATATATTGAATTAAAATTTGAAAAGGATGAATCGGAGAACATGTAGCTAATTCTCTCCAAATGGATAGAGTGTAAGTGGGTCCTAGATAGAAATTTCTTTTTTTTAATATAATTTTTTATTGAAAAAAAATTTCCGTCTCCTCCCCGCTTCCCATTTCCCTCCCCATCTCCCTTTACCCTCCCCCTCCTCCCCCTCCTCTCCCCCTCCCTCTCCAGTCTGAAGGGCAGTCAGGGTTCCCTGCCCTGTGGAAAGTCCAAAGTCCTCCCCGCTCCATCCTGGTCTAGGAAGGTGAACATCCAAACTGGCTAGTGCCTGGGGCAGCTGAGGACAGAGAACCTGAAATGACCCTATCCTATAGCCATACTGATTAATATCTTGCATATCACCATAGAACCTTCATCTGGTGATGGATGGAGATAGAGACAGAGACCCACACTGGAGCACCGGACTGAGCTCCCAATGTCCCAAGGAGGAGAAGGAGGGAAAATATGAGCAAAGAAGTCAGGACCACGAGGGGTGCACCCACCCACGGAGACAGTGGGGCTGATCTATTGTGAGCTCACCAAGGCCAGCTGGACTGCGACTGAAAAAGCATGGGATAAAACCGGACTCTCTGAATATGGTGGACAATGAGGGATGCTGAGAAGCCAAGGACAGTGTCACTGGGTTTTGATCCTACTTCATGTTCTGGCTTTGTGGGAGCCTAGCCAGTTTAGAAATTTCTTTTTTTATTCCACTCAACTACAATTGCTTTTGTTTAAATTTTTATTTTATTTTTATTTATGTGTATGTATGCATTTTTATGGAAGCTTGCATGTATTGGGTTCACTTGGAAGTCAAAGTTGGCATTGGGTCCTCTAGAGCAAGAGATAAAGATTATGAGCCACCTAATATGTCTCATAAAGCTGCGAATCACTGAGGCATTTTTTTTTCCAGTTCTAAATTTCTGTTTTTCTTTTTTTTTGATTCCTAATAAAATGTAGCTTTGAGATGACACTGATGATACACACACACATATATACATGTATACATGTCCACACACATATAAACACAGAACACACATGCATATGTACACACACGTACTCATACACCACACATAGACAACACAAACACATATGTACATACACATACACATATACCATACATACACAACACACTAACACACATGCAAACAAAATCACAGAACACACACATATGAACACACAATGCACACACATACATTAACACATATACACACACACACACCACACATACATACACATCAGAATTAAATAAATTACTTTTATTTACTTTCGAGACACTGTCTCTTCTACTTCAGGCTAGTATTGGATTTTACATGTGTACAAGGCTGTACTTGATCCTTCTGCCTTACCCTCGAAGGGTGGATTGAAGGCAAGAACCACCATGCCTTCCTAAGAAAAATCTGAAAAGGAAGAAAAAAATATACAATTTTCCCACATAACTTAAAGTTATTCTCGAGACAGAAAAAAAAAAGAAAACTGTACTAAATAAGCACTTAAAAACTGCAATGGAAACCTACTGGTATTAGTTGCAACACACAAAAACTACTCTTTGACAGTGGTAAGGGGACTGTTAAATTCTGAAATCATCTTTTTTATACCGTTAGAAACAAATAAAAGGACTAAAACACAAATACTTCCCTTAATGAAGTACTGAGGCTGGATGCTTTCCATGTAGGATACACAACTATTTTGAATATAATTAATTTGTATGCTAGAAGTTAATTACTTTTCTTATGTGAGTGCTTGTAACTTTTAGTGACAAGTATATCTTTCGGCATTTGAGGTTTTCACTCCCATTTTCTGACTTTTTCATATGAACTGAAAATACCTTTGCAAAATATGACTTTCCAGAGGAGCTGGAGAAGATGAGAGAAGTTTCTGTGTGGTAGGTTGTAGGCACCACCTCCCTTGCATGCATCACATAAGTTTCCCCTGAAATCTCAAGTTAAATCATAAAACCTTTCTTTAATATTCATTTAACAAAGTCTTAATTATTCTTGACATATTTCTGAAATGTCATTTTTAGAGAAGTGTTCACCTACCCCCTCAGATAGAAAAAATAAAATTTGCTTATTATATAAGCCCATCACTCTCCACCTCTTCCTATCGCTCTTCAAAAATTGGATCATCATTTTCTTACATAATACTTCCAATGGAAGTCTTTTAAATTTTGTTCCGTGTTTTGAGTTCTCTCCCATTTTCTCACTAATTTTGTGTGTGTTCTCATGCTGATCTAAACTCCATTGATGGGTTCATGTTGTTGGGTTCCTAGAAGCTCATCATTCTTGGTGATTTTTTCCTGGAGTAGAATGTTCCTTTAACTATTAACAATATGTCTTATCTTGCTGTTTTGTGATGGCCATATGTACACTCTCCTCTGTTGCTAAACTTTTATGCTGCATTCTTTTCTTTTAACAGATGTCTAAACATACTTCTAAATGTCAGTTTTTATTTTGTCAGTGATGGTAAGTGTACACACATTTATATGTTTTGTTGAATTTTGATTGGCCTCTTTTTAAACATGACACTGGTCATCAGTTTTACTTGTTTCCTCTTCTTCATTCCCATTCCCTCTTTCACGGCTACTTAAGAGAAAATGTATTAATTGAAAAATTGAACTCTTTGCTCTGAATTGTAGTAAAGAACATTTTGGTAAGTTCTTTATGGAGAGACAAGGATTCAAGTACTTTAGAATGTGTTGACAATTGCATTGGCCATGGTGTTTTGTCACAGAAATAGAAGCCCTAAATAAGTTAAAAACTGTGAAAACATAAAACAAAAATAAATAAATAAGAGATGTCTATCAGTCAACTAGGGGATAGAAAGGCTTATTTGACTTAGGACGTTAGGGCAGAAACTAAAACAAGGCAGAAACCTAGAGATAGAAGCTGATGCAAAGGCCACAGAAGGTATTCATCAATGGTTTTGCTCAGCCTGCTTTCTAAAAGAACCTATGACCACCAGCCCAGGGGTAATGCCACTCACCACAAATTGGGGCTTCCCCCATCAGTCACTAAGAAAGTGTCCTAGGGCTGGATCTTATGAAGGTATTTTCTCAATTGAGATTACTCTCCTTTTGGATAACTCTAGCTTGTGTCAAGGTGACATAACACTATCCATGACACCGTTTGAAATCTTTGTCCTTCATATTTGATCACCACTTTATCTTTTCATTACCACTACTTGAACCATACAAGTTCCCCTTTGTCCATCTGTTACATTTTATTCATTTTATTTCTGATGATTGACTGTGCACTTATGATTCATATTCCATAGTGGTACTCTTTCTTTAAGGTCCACAGTATGTACAAAATTTATATGTGGCATCAGACATACATTGTCATAATTATGTATCCAAAAGATTCAAAATGCAGTCTTTCAAATGAATTGCTTTTACCAGTAAATACCTGAAGTTTATGTATTGTGGAATACAGAACTCAAACATTATGTGTAACAGCACCCATTTGCTACAGTGAAACTGTAGGTCACAAGACATTTTTGAAAAAATAATTCATATTTCACAAACTGTGTCAATTACATATTTTTAATACCAAAAGCAAAAATACTCATCTATTTTCCTATAACAGCACCATGCTATTAGCAATTGTCCATTACAAGCCATTGTCCACAAAAAACTCATTATCACTTTCTAATGTTTGATTAAATTTTTTGTCATATGAGGTGATAGTTTGTCTTTTGCTTCTAGGTCCAGATGTCAGAAACATATTTTATCAACTTTTAAATTTTTTTTGTTCTTCCTGGTGATGGTGGTAGGGTGTTTGAAGGTTACATCCCTGGGGTGCGATTACCCTTTCTCACATAGAGACACAGCAGGGGATAAATAGTTATTCTTTCCTCGGTTAGTTTTCTTTTCTCCATCTTCTGTGATGTACCAGTTAGTTCACTAAGTTTTTTTCTACTGAAAGTGAAATCACATCAGCCTTCCCTTCTTAAGATTTTATATTCTCAGCTGTTTTGTCATAATAGGATCTGAATACATAGATTGCAATAATTTGAGTTAAAGTGCCTAGTTATAAAACTGTATTTTAGAGAAAAAAACTTGAAATTTCAAAAATTTTAAAAGTTTTAAAGAGAATGGAGAGTTTTAAAGTGCTGAAGTTGAAGTGTTTTGTATTGAGATATTAATATTCACAAGGTATTCTCGGATAATGGGAGAGGAATGGGAGAGTTGTGGTTTAACTTTGTGATGCATATTTGTCATAGTAACATGGGTTTAATTTTATTGGCTACTTTTATATCAATTTCACACAATCTAGAATTGTTTTGGAAGAGGAGACTCAGTTGAGAAAACAGCACCTTCCAGATTTGCCTATGCGCAAGCCTCTGGTTCACTTTTTGATTGATTATTTATGTGGGATGGCCTAGCTCACTCACTGCGGGCAATGCAGTGCATTGGCTGATGATCCTGAGCAATGTAAGAAAGCAAGGTAAATAAGCCCTGAAGAGCAAGTAGCATGCATCCATGGTCTCTATACCAAATCTTGCCTCCAGATTCCTGCCTTGAGGTCTGGTCATGACTTCCCTCAATGATGAAGACTATGGGCTGCAAGATGAATAAATCCTTTCCCTACCTATGCAAAACAAAGTAAGTATGTGACCTAATTTAGCAAGATACACTTTTCAGTATTTTGAAGCTGGAAGGGGTAGAAAGTTAGATAGCCTTGTGATTATCTGATTTATTTAGAATCTTTCTAGTTAGGCAGTAATCTTTATAATTTATGCTGCTCTACATTTATTTTTCACTTGTATTATAAGGTTCACATCGTTGTACATTTAAATTTGAAATAGCAACTGCTGTGTTGCTTCAATAAATCGACAGCGAATCTGAATAAAGAAGAGAAAGAGGCGGAAGGGCAATCTACAGTTATAGGCCAGAGAAAGTCAAATCGAACATTATAAAAAATAACAGAAAAAAATTTTGAGCAGTTTACATTTCGGGGCACAAGGGTAATTATAGGAAGCAAAGATAAGAGTCCCATTTTCACACATGCTTTAACCCATTAATACAATGTTTATCATTTAATTGGATTAATGTAATTAATATAAAGACATTGTAAATTAGATCTCAAGGCACAGCGTGGAGGCTATAATATTGCTGGGCACAGCAAGCTGGTCAGAAAAGGTAACAGGGAAAATAATAGCGCTTGGAGGCTGCCCTGTAGGAAAGAATGAGATGTGAGGCTAAGAGTTAATTGGCTTCACACACTACACTATTATTTCTTTATGTTCTTGTTTGTGAATTAGTTAATAGGCTTGTACAAATATTAAAACTGTCCAAGGTAACTTCATACTATCCCCAACAGAGGCTGTGTATTCAGGGCTGAGCCTTCACGAGCACACATGCCTGTTTAAGATAAAACTTCTAAGCATTCTAAAGAAAATAGCAAATCCTATTTGCTAGGATTCATAGGATTCATGCACCTCTGCCACATCAGTTTCATTATCACACAAAACCCAAATGACAAAAGAGAGGGGCTCACCTTTAAATGAAAATTTCATGAGAACTTGTTTTTGTGTTCAAGTTTAGAGATTCGGAATCTGTATTTCGAATGAGCTCTTGGAAAACGCAGACAAGAGTCCTATTTTCATTATTATTTCTTTAAATTTGAATGAGGCAATAAGGACTGGTTATTTTATACTTTGAGTTGATTTGGATCTATTCCCTTTAGTTTCTGCTGAGACGTACACACAAACATACGAATTCTTCAATTACATATAATGGTTTCATCTCATTATTGTTCATGCTTAGCAGACATGCTCAGCAGGGCTGCCCATTATTTGCCTACCGTGATTTAATTTAGTTGCTGCCTGCTGCCAGGATACAATAGTCATGATACTGTGCTTGCATGGCATCACCGTTATCCTAAACATTATACTAGTGCACAGACTAGGAATTCAAGAGTGCCAGCATTGACATAGGATTTTTAAAACCCTGATGTTAAAGTAATTTACTACTCGTGTGTGTGTGTGTGTGTGTGTGTGTGTGTGTGTGTGTGTGTGCATGCTGTGAAGGCCAGAATATGACATCATTATGTCTCCCTTAATTGCTTTATCACCTCAATCTTTTGAAACAAGGTCTCTCATTGAAACTAAAAATCACCATTCCAGCTAGATGGACTAGCCTGGGACCTTTTGATCGGCCATCTCTCTGTGCCTTGTTAGTGTTAAAGATACATACCAACACAATAGCTGTTTACAAAGATTGAGAGCATCCATCTTGGGTTCACTAGGCTTGGTGCAACTACTTTACCCATGGAGCCGACTCCTCAGCCCTCCAAGGAGCATTTTAATGATTATGAAGTCTCAAGAAGAACACAAGTGAACATATCTGGGAGCACAAAAGATTATGTCTGCTCTTTTTTTTGTAGGCAAAAAAAAATCTATCATATCTGCTGTTAGAAATACATAATGTTATTCACAGTTATTGCTACTGTTTTTTTAGTGTTTTCATGGATTAAGAAAATTTCTTTTTTATTAAGAATTTTTTAATTCAATCTTCTCTCATTTTACATAGCTATCCCCATTCCCATCCCCACTTCCTCCTCCTCCTGCTTCCTCAACCTTCCCTCCACCCCATTTCCCTATTCAATCTTCAGAAAGTATAAGGCTTCCCATGAAGAGCTGACACTTCAGTTTTAGGCAAGACCAAGACCCTCTGTTCTATATCTAGGCTGAGCAAGGTAGCCCTCAAAAAGAATGTGTTCTTAGATACCAGTTCAAGCACTGGGAATAAATCCTGGTCCCTCTGTCAGTGGTTCCACAGACTGTCTAGCCTCACAACTGTCTCCCACATTCAGTGAACCTAATTTGGTCCTTTGCAGGTTAGTCTGCTATCAGTTCAGAGTTAATTGCCTCTCACTAGCTCAGGTCAGCTGTTTCTGTGGGTATCACTATCATGGTCTTGACCCTTTGCTCATATTATCCCTCCTCCCTCTCTTAGGCTGGTCTTAGAAAGCTTGGCCCAGTGCTTTACTGTAGATCTCTGTATCTGCTTCAATCAATTGCTGGTTGAAGGTTCTATGATGACAATTAAGATAGTCACCAGCCTGATTACAGGGGAAGGCCAATTTAGCTGTCCTTTCCACTGTAGCTTAGTGTCTCAGCTGGGGTCATCCTTGAGGATTTCTGGGATTTTCCCTAGTTTTATGTTTCTCAATAGTCCTTTAATGGCTTCCTCAATCAAGATATCTCTTTCCTTTCACTCCCTCACTGTCCATCCCACTTCTTGAGCATTCCATTCCCTCATCTTCTTCACTTTCCTCCCTTTCTCTCTCCCCCTCCCCTTCCACATTCCCTTCTCCCCACCTACTAATTTTCCTAGGAAGTCTTGATTGTTTCCCCTTCCCAGGGGAATTCATGTATATCTCTCTTAGAGTTCTTCTTGTTACCTAACTTCTCTGGAACCATGAACTATAGGTTGATTATCCTTTGCTTTATGTCTAATATTCACTTATGAGTGAGCACATACCATGTTTGTCTATCTGGGTCTGAGTTACCTCACTCAGGATAGTGTTCTCTAGTTTCATCTATTTGCATGCAAATTTCAAGATGCCATAGCTTTTTTTTTCTCCACTGAGTAGTACTCCATTGCATAATTGTAGCACATTTTCTTTATAAATTCTTCAGTTGAGGAGCATTTAGTTTGTGTCTAGGTTCTGGCTTTTACAAATAAGGCTGCTATGAACATATTTGAATAAATGTCCTATAGTGTGATTGAGAAGCCTTTGGGTATATATCCAAGAGTGGTATTGCTGAGTCTTAGGGTAGGTTTATTCCCAAATTTCTGAGAAACCACCATTGTAATTTTTAAAGTTTGCACTAGCACCAGCAATGGAGAAGTGATGTAGGTGGGTCTTCTTTCTATGTGTTGCTTTCATTGGTTAATTAATAAAGAAACTGCTTGGCCTGGTAGGTCAGAAAATTAGGTGGGTGGAGTAGACAGAACAGAATGCTGGGAAGAAGGCAATGAGACAGACGCCATAGCTCTCCTTTCCGAGATGTACGCAGGTTAAGATCTTTCCCTGTAAGCCACCACGTCGAGGTGCTACACAGATTACTAAATATGGGTTAAAGCTAGATGTGAGAATTAGCCAATAAGAGGCTGAAACTAATGGGTAAGGCAGTGTTTAAAAGAATACAGTTTCCATGTAATTATTTCTGGGCATAAGCTAGCCAGGCGGCCGGGAGCCAGAGGGCAGGAAAGCAGGCCCGCTGCTCCTCCTACAGAGAAGTGTTTTCCTTATTCTGCAATCTCTCCAGCATAAGCTATCATTGGTGTTTTTGATCTTAACCATTCTGATCGGTGTAAGATGGCATCTCAGAGATATTTTGATTTGCATTTCCCTGATGACTAAGGATGTTGAGCAATTTTTTAAATGTCTTTTGGCCATTTGCAATGCTTCTATTGAGAATCTCTGTTTAGATCTGTACTCCATTTTTTGATTGGATTATTTGGTAATTTCTCTAATATAGTAAAATGGCAATCTTACCAAAAGCAATCTACAGATTGCAATCACTAGCAAAATCCCAGAACAGTTCTTCACAGACCTCAAAATAACACTCAATTTCATGTGAAAACAAAAAAAACAAACAAACAAAAAACCCAGAATAGTCAAAACTATCCTCCAAAATAAAAGAACGTCTGGAGGCATCACCATTCCTGATGTCAAGCTCTGTTATAAGGAAAACAGCATGGTGCTGGCAGAAAAAAAGACAGGTGGATCAATGGATTGATTTGAAGATCCTGATATTTATCCAAACACATATAAACACCTGATTTTGTCAAAAAGTCAAAATTATACAATGGAATAAAGAAAGCATCTTCTATAAATGGTGCTGGCATAACTGGATGTCAACATGAAAAAGAATGCACGTAGATCCATTTCCATCCACATGCTCAAAACTTATATCTTAATGGATCAAACACCTCAACATAAATCCAACACTGCATTATCAAACTGTAAATGTCTAATAATATTTAAAATATTTAAATATCCATTTTTATTTATTTAAGGTTTCTCTCTCTCTCTCTCTCTCTCTCTCTCTCTCTCTCTCTCTGTGTGTGTGTGTATCTGTGTGTGTGTGTATCTGTGTGTGTGTGTACATTCATGTCCACTGATCATGCATGCCAAGGCATTCAGGAAAAGGTCAGAAGACAACTTTTCATGAACTGGTTCTTTCTTTTCATCTCTTTTTACTTTTTCGCTGAGGCAGCATCTCTATTTTGATTTCTTTCACTTCACTGAAATGTGAGCTTCTGGCTATGTCTCCTACATCTGCTTACTACCTTGTAGTAGGAATGCTGGCTCTAGAAAAACAGATGAGAGCCTCTCATCCAGGTACCTCACTTGGGTTCTAGGTTTGAACTCAGGTCATCAGGTTTGCACAGCATGTCCTTTTACCATGAGTCGTATTGCTCCATCATTTTAATAGTCCCAATGACACATGAATTCATATACTCAGGGTTAGCATTGTGGATAAATTTGCAAATCCAAAGCTTCCAAGGCTGTATTCTACAGCTAGTTTTCATGTCCCCGAAATATTCTTTTTGTCGCATACTCAGTTGTCTACAGTTTATTGTAAGTAATTTCCAAGAGCAGAAAATTTACTCCACCCACATAGTGTTACATAATTAAAATGATTTTATTAATGTTTCCAAACAAGTTTAAATGTCAACTTTCTCTATAGTGACTCTATCCTAAATATATTCAGATGTGTGCTTAATGATCAAGTGTTTAACTACTAGTCCTGAACATATTCCACATCCATTTTGTTTAAATGTGTGTGATTTATGCCCATATGTGACTTTAAGTGTATCCAGGTGTGTTCATAGGGGTGCAGACACACTCAGAAGCCAGAAGTTGATGACAAGTATCTGATTCTATCACTACCTTATAACTGTTCACAAAGTCTCCTGATTAGGAATATTAGCCATTAGCACAACCAAATGTTCCTCCTACTTCGGGCCTCCATACATGTATGCAAACACATAATAAACAAAAGAAATGTAATTAAAAATATTTAGGATCCTGGACTAAAAATTTTCACTGAACAAATAAGTGATTAATTCTCATATAAAACAATGCTAGAATTACTTCTTTGGCCAATGAAGTCTCTAATAAACTATGGCTTAATAACCACATGGAATATTACTCATGCTTGAATAACAAAAATTAAAATAATAAGAAAATGTATTCCAAACTCAAAAAATAATTTTAGTGTAAATTTTATCAACTCCATGGTATGCTCCACAAATTTGATTCAAAATTTTCTAATATATAAATTCATTGAAAAGAAATACACACAATTTTCCTTCTTGTACACCTGAGCAGGATAGTGCTCTATAAAGCAAATGAAGTATGATTAATCTCAATTTAAATTTATGACCCAAAACCAGATGTGTTTTACACACTCTGTTACACTTTGGAGACAGAACATTATTATATAGATTAAAACAATGAAATATTGTAGAATGATTTTTTTTTTTAGATTTGATGCAGCAAGGACTAAACAAAGGAAATAAACATTTCACTGAGGAGCCATCTCTCATATATTCTAAGCATAACATTGCTGCGGGATGTCTTTCTGTATATGTGTCGCTTTTATTGGTTGATAAATAAGGTTGTTTCAGACAGTGGCTTAGCAGGGTAAAGCTGTGTGGTAAATCTAAACAGAGACAGGGAGAGAGAACACAGGCAGAGTAGAGGAGATGCCATGATGTTGCCTAGAGAGTAATGTACCACACCAGTAAGCCGCAGCCTTGTGGCAATATACACATTAATAAAATGCTTTTATTTAGTAGTTAGAGCTAGCCAGTAAGAAGTCTAAGACATTGGACAAACAATGTAAATTAATAGAGTTTCTGTGTGATTATTCGGATCTGAGTGCTAGGAAACAAAAGTGCAGTCATAGAATAACATAGAATAATTAAGCATGTAATACTGATGTCTTGGCAAAATACAATGTCTGAATATTTTACCTTAGGAGTATAGAAGGATTCTATGATACAAAGTTATTAACATGACCAATCAAGCAGCATAAGATGTGAATCAATTCAACTGTTAGCATGTGAATGTTATCATCTAAAAATGATTTTGTTCAAAATGACTCAAAAATCTTAAATCAAACAATGTTAATTGATCCAAAATTATTCACATTAAACAGAGGTTTAAACTCACATTTTAAATGATTGAAAAGCATTGACAAAATAATGAAGTCTTCTTTATATATTGCCCTCAATGAATTTTAATAGAGGGCTGATTTTTCCACTAAAACAAAACCAAAAGACTCTAAGCTTTTAAACAAAGCACTATTGTGGAACACCATGCCTCTATTGTGAAATACAGATCAGACCAACCTATTGTTTCAGAATATTACTAAGAAATGCCCAAAGTAAGAGTAGGAAAAACATAACACTTATGTAAACAAGTTATACTCCAGGCATTAGGAAATCTAATCTACAGAATATGTGTTTTAAGTACATCACTATATTTAAAGGGAGAGAAAACAAACGTTGGCATCTAGTTGTTGAAACAATTAACTTCT
The DNA here is from genome assembly GCF_014885135.2 of Alexandromys fortis. Classification (NCBI taxonomy): domain Eukaryota; kingdom Metazoa; phylum Chordata; class Mammalia; order Rodentia; family Cricetidae; genus Alexandromys; species Alexandromys fortis. Next base: position 19,458,540 of record NW_026067912.1, on the reverse strand, counting down.
TTAATTTTAGAAATAGTTATAAATGTGGTATAAGGGACGGCTATAGTCATTGATGAGAACAAAAGCTCCAGATGGAGTTTCTCCATCATGTGTTTTGCAGCGAGATGATGATAATTAGGGAACAAATCTGGTTGTGACTGGTATGTCGTGGTGGAAGACACTGCACAGATGAATGTAACTAACCAATGAGAATGACGGGAAGCCTTTAGGACTGAAGACAAAAAGAGTGAAATGATGGCAAAGCCCATGGCTGAACACGTGACTGTTCTCTCAAACAGAGAAGTGGATTTTGTCATCTGCCCTCCTTAGAAACTTGGTAAACAGCTCATCTAGTTCCACCTCTAACTGTTCCTACAACTGTTCTCACAATTTTCAGCATCTTGAGTGTAGGAATGGCTTCACATAACTCATCTCTATAATCTGTTAAATTAAATCTACTGAAACAGAACAGTAAGACTTCATTTGTCCTCCAGATAGAGGACTTGATCTGTAGGACACGGCACTTCCAAAGTGTCACAGGGGCTAAACAGCCTTCATGAGGTCTCTATCTATACTTCTCGTAACTAATTTCAACCCCTAGACACCTGCAAAACAGGGAAACACAGCAACCAAATAGAATTGGCACCTCACAAAAGAAATAAACATGTTTATATCTAAGTTTCTAGTTGCAAATCTGTTAATTACAATCCTCTCCCTGGTAAAAACAAGGAGAGCAACCAGAAGCTACTGTGAGGTGATAACTCATATTTGTCACCTTCTCAGGAGACAAATTTAGGAGACAAACTTAGGAGACAAGCCTATGGGAAATTCTTACCCGTGTTTAGATTGGCTTAACTGAGGCAAGAGAAACCTATTCTGATGTTAGGCACTTATCCATGGTCTGGGAACCACAAAAGAAAGGAAAAAAGGAATTAGAACTAAGCAATAGCATTAATAATTCTTTTCCCTAAGCATTGATGCTACCGTGCTATTTCTGCCAAGATGGACTACACTTTCAGTTAGCCAAAATAAACTCTTCCTTAATTAGATTCCTAAGGTATTTCACAACAGAAAAAGAAAAGTACAGAATGCATGTTTTCTTCCTATTTCTTTCACACAGAAGTGTGTGTGTGTGTGTGTGTGTGTGTATGTTTGTGTGTATGTGTCTATTATGTATTTGGGTCTATGTCTATGTCTCTGTGTGTTTCAGGTTCTCTCTGCGTATGTGTGTCTATCTGTGTCTGGGTGTTTGATATGTCTGTGCTTTATGTTTATCTATGTGTCTGTTTTTGTAAGTTTGTGTCCATGTGTCTGTGACTATTTGTCTGAGTCTGTCTCTCTCTTTGTGTGTGTGTGTGTGTATCTGTGCATCTGTGGGTCTGTGTGTATCTGTGCCTCTGTGGGTCTGCATTTGTACCTGTGTGTGTACTCCTGTGTCTTTTTATGGGTGTATGTGTGTGTATGTGCACTTGTGTGTCTCTGTGGGTCTCTCTGTGTGTTTCTCTGTCTCTGTGCATCTATGTCTGTGTGTGTCTATGTGTGTGTGTGTATGTATCTGTATTTATGTTTGTGTCTGTGTCTTTGTGGGTCTCTGTGTGTATGTGTCTGTGTGTTACTCTGTGTGTATTACATACTTTTGAGTAAAGATGACAGGTACAAATACAGTTGATTAATTCAATCAGATTCTATAAACAACTTGAAGTACTGCTGAAAATTCTACTTATTTCTCTTTTATGCTACGCAATCATTTTCATAGACAAAACAGGTTAAAAGAAATAACTGCATATTTGCCCTTAAAACCTGCTGTGAATTTATTCAAAGCATTACTAAATTATTTTAAATCAGGTTTCTTCTACTACTCTATGTTCACTCATGAATTTCTCCTTAATTTTTCACAGTAAACACGGAATAAAAAGTCTAGGTCTTATTCGAGAAGATGTATGTCCTCATTAAAGATATTTTTCAGTTGATTTCAGTTGTGTCAACTTATGATTAACCACACTAATGAAGAGAAGCAGTATCACAGAGAACTCAGCGTGGAGAAATGCAAAGCTATTTATTTTTGCATCCACGTACTTTATTTCACTTTTAAAGCAGAGTCACAATCATCAAAATGGTTTACTTAAGCACACAAAACCATTATAGGTTCCCAAGCTTCTAGTTATTTTAGTAGATTAAAAAAAAAAGGCAAACTGGAAATGTTGTGATAAATAGGAAGAATCTTAAATGAGATGTTTTAAATTGTTACAGTGAAAACTGTGAAACCTGAGATATGTATGAAAAAGAAACTACTTGGTGAGAATACACATGTATTTGTGCATGATTACATATAAAGCAACATAGATTTTATTTGCATATTTGTCCATATTTCATGCATGCACAAGGGAATATTGTTGAAGCATTATTAAAAATGGAGGTAATAACTTATACTAAAAGTACTTAGTCTGGAAGACATAAATGGCAGCACACAAAAGTGGAATAATATAATAACTTTCTCTTCACTATTTTAACAAAATATATAATTCAATTCACACTTAAAACATAAATAAAATAAACTCACATTTACAATACATATATACTCATAAATAAAATATGCTAATTTTTAAGCATGCATTAAATGCCTTATAATTTATCTTGTGTTCAACAGATCAATTAGCTTTGAACTAAGATACCCTGAAGAAAAACAGGCTATCTAAAAAATAATGGAAATATATTAAAAATTAGTAGAACTTAATTCTATATTTTTCAGATCTTATGGGGGTTTGAAATATTTTCTTACTCCTAGGGTGGTTCACAAATGGGATGATACATGCATATCAATGAAATATGCTTCTCTATTGCATATCATTTTTATGTGTGCTTATGGACCAATAGTATATATCCTGTCTATCAAAATTTAAGGTTTGATAGTATAAAAATACTGTAGACCTATAACATAGCAAATGGTAACATGCTTATATCTAGTACAATAACAATAAGTATACACAAATTTTGCAATGGTAAGAAAAGGAATGTTGCTCAGTTTATACTACATGCACACAGAACCAAAACTTACAATGCATACCTCTGAACTACATAATCTGAAATGTATATGCAAATGAAATTATATCTGCAAGAATTGATTTCTCATGTCTTCCTGAAACTATATGATCATCAATAGCACAGAGTACTTAGGGCCCTGTACCAGAAGTTAGACCTCCCGAGCTGAAATCCTTGCTTGTCTTCTTTGAAGTACCACCACACAGGCAAGAATTTGACTTCCTCAATTCATCAATAACCTCGTCTAAGTCTGAAGCTATTCTTGGGTTAATTAAACTAATACATATTAAATATAACAACATTATTAGACAGTTTTCAAAATTTTTAGTCATAAACTTAGCTCTATTCAATAAATATGACACTTATGATATATACTTAACAAGCTAAGATTAAATCATTCTTGTATTATATTTACTTTTTGTAACTTTTCCTATGATAACCAGTTTTATGCAAGCAAAGAGAAGTCACAATTCAATACACTCTCCACTCATAAATGTCATCAAAGCAACTTTATTATAACAACATTTACCAAGATTGACAAGACTGAATGTTTACAGATAATTTCCAATTGTCAAGGTTTATGATTCCATTATAAAAATTTGTTTTCCAAGAAAAAAACATGAATGCATTTCATTCTGTTTGACATAACATTTTCATTACTTTTTTTTTTTCTGAGCACAATGGCATGACTTATTGGGAAACCAAGAGAAAAATAAATTATTTAAATCCTAGTATGAGATTCAATAAATAAAACAGGGCTAAATTTGGTAATATAATATGAATGCAAATAGTATATAATATATTGTGTATAATATGGAATGTAATGGAAGCAGAAAAAGAAGTATGAATTCTGAAGAATTACTTGGGTGCAAATTCTTGCTTCATATGCCAGACTAAAATTTCTATTGGTTATGCACAGCCAGATCTTGAGAATATTTAACATAAGATACAAATGTTTCTAGATCTAATTGTGACTTTGATTATGAAATGGTTCCTTAAAGATCCAATCACTAAAGTGTTGTCTTGTAAGGTGGAAGAGTTTTGAGGCAGCAGACCTTTTAACAAGTAGAGTTGTGCAGGTTTGCAGCTCCTTGAGCTCCTTACTTCTCTCTTAGCTTCTTTGCTTGCTGTGATCTAAATCGTTTCCTCCCCAATGTTCACCCTCTCCAGGTACACACAGCAAAGTGGAAGAGGTCTCTTGGACTAGAACCTCCAGAAACATGTCTCAAACCAGCTTTTGTTTTCTCTATAACTGATGTCTTTCATTATGCCCAGAGAACACTGACTGAGTCCCAAACACTACTGCTTCACCAAGTATACTTTGTGTTAAGAACATCCTCTGAAGCTGAAGATGCTTGTTTTGAACCTGTAAAAAGCATTCTGTACTGTGTCACGGAATCTAGTTAATAAGGCTCGCAGGATGTTGAATTATTACGATTATGGTGACAGGAATGTTCTCATTTACATGAATAAGCTTGCTGGTTAGTGTGGCTTTCCTTCGTTAGGTGAGCTAGCCAGGGCACAAGCTCTATCTAGCTACTGAGTTGGAGAGTAGTATTTAGTGCCTAGCATTTTCTTCACGGTCTTGCTAAGGCCTCTGTTGAATGTAATCACCAAGAGCTTTCCATTTAAATGAAAGATTTTAATCAGTTAAAGTGAAGACGGTAATGATATTTCTTTGGAAAATTTTCAGAAATAAATCTACTTGCTAGATGGATACCCCTAGAAACTGGATGAAGTGACTTGTAACAACCAATAAAAATAGACATGGTAAATAAAGTTAAAAATCTCAAATCAGCAATCTAAGCCATGTTTCTAAAAATAAATGGAATTCTGACTTAATCATGTACCTAATTATCTCATTCCTAACTTTATTATACTGAAATAAACATAGTTACTGCATAGATTTTCCTCTCGTGCGTGTTTATGTGTTCAGCATTTTAAAGTCTAACCAGGCAATGAATACTATTTCTAGAATATAGCAGGTATGAGAATTTATATATTTTTATTTAAAAATAATGGATTCTTACCTTGATCAAATGGTTTTCCTGGGCTCCAAGTGCGGAAATAATCATCCTAAGAGAGGGAAATAGCACAATTTAAGTGTATATGATAAGTTAAAATAGATGGATTCATATAAAATCTAAAATAATATATGAAACAGAGAAACAGCGTACAAACCTCTACTTCCTGCAATGGCAAGCAGCAAATTTAAAAAATAAAAAAGAAAGGGAACAGAGAAAAAGAATAGTTACCAAAAAGGAACACAACTGCATACAAGTTAAAGAAACGAATTTCAATACATGTGCTCAGTTTCACTAGAAGCCAAGGGTTACTGTAACAATTTAATTATTTTTGTTGGCACTTCTCTTAAATATTATAATGAGCTGCTTTCAATTGCAATTCAATGTGCAATATAACATGCAGATAATTACCCCTAAGCTAATAAGCTGTAAAGTATCTTACTAGATTCCAATTATAGGAGTTCATTTCCCACTAGTACAATAGTAAATGGATCCATTAATATAACAGGGAAAATATCAAGTGATTCTACAATAGCCCATAGAGTATAAATAGACTTTATGCAAATCATTCACACATTAATTGAATAACCAAGGAGTACATCAAAATGCAATTGGGAGATTGAGAAAAGCACACCTAATTAAACCCCGGTTAATGTNAATAGTAAAGTTAACTGAATGACATAAAACTGGAGCAATGTACACCAAAATCATTAGAAAGCACATACAACTGGACCTCATATTATGTTTTTCTTTAAAGCCTTGCACAGTATTTCATCTGTAGTGTCTTCAGTCATGAATAAAAAATGATTTTGCATCTCAAATTAATGCACTGTTTTTATAAAGATAATATAAGAAACAAAACCCAGCATGAAGAGTTGCAATACTTCTGGATGGTGCACCCACACCATCTACTTAAGTGAAAAGTCACAAATCTCAAAGAGTACTAAAAAGTCAAGAAGAAATTCTTGTTATTCTGTTGTACCTCGTGTCCCAGGTTCCTCCCTCCCGTGTTCATAAGCTCATGACATTTATTTTTCAATTTTGTGACCCATGTTTTAAACAAGTGGGACTTTGGGTTTGGTACTGTATTTGAAGTATGGCAGTTTCAGCAGTGTTTGCAGTCAACAAGTCGAGACAGTGTCAACCTCTTTTACAGGATGTATGATTAGTTCATATTTCATTGTTATAAAACTGGATCTTGCTGACCCACTTGACTGTTAATAGCAATCATTTGGAGACCCATGGACGTCTGTGTTGTGATTCATGATTGCATTGACTGTATCATGGCCACATGATAGTACAGCTTTCCCCTTTCTTCTATCTCACCTCCTATTCTCCTCCTTTGCTGTTCTTTGATCTTAGAGCAGGTGATACTAATACACATTTGCTGATGAGCACTACTCAACAGTTACTTATTCTCAGTATTTTTACAGTTCTGTGTCTCTGGGTTCCCTTCATGGTTAAGAGAAGTCTCTTTATTAAGAGAGAATCATTTGTTTATGGGTATAAAGAAGAATTTAGACATTTTACTTTTAATTATAAAAACAAGTATAATTACCTACTCATTATAAAAATTAATTTTCATTTCCGAAGTTTTATTTTCTTATTATAACTCCTAACCACCATCCTTTGTGTTCCTAACCACCCACTTCAAATGAAAGGAAAGAAAATCTCTAGAAGCCCTATCAGTCAGTTCTGTTTTGGGCGGGCCCAAATGAAGGTTACATTAAAAGGAACAAATGACAGCAGTCTGTACTAATAGGTTGTGTTCAAAATTATGTAGGATTAGATTAAGGGAGAATAATACCATGCCCCAGAATAATTAAATCAACATTGATCGTTTAAACTCTTTTTTTTTTAAATAAAATCTCTTTTTAAAGCAATTACTGCAAGATGGAATTCTTGGAAAGCTAATCTTTCAAATTAAATTACTTCACTAAGTGTCTAAAAGACTGGGGAACATGCATATGGCTCAATGGTTAAGAAACGTGTTGACCACAGAGTGGACAAGAGTTTGGTTAAAATATCCACACAGATACCTTTCAACCACTGTCAATCAAGTTAAACAACAACTGATACCCTCATCTGGATTCCTATGGCAACTACTCTCTTGTGTGCATGACACCACAACAGAGAGTGAGAGAGAGAGAGAGAGAGAGAGAGAGAGAGAGAATTTAAAATAAAACAAAAACTTTTTTAAGCTTCCAAATTCAAGATGAAGATCATAACATGCTTATTTTAATATATCATATCTTTAAAATGGTGTGTTCCTGCTTGAAGATATTGTAATATTTTATCCAAAGAATGAAGAGGAGTGAGACAGCTGTGCATTTACATATCCCCTAAGCATACCAGACATTAAATCTTAGCACACCTGCAACAGTCTGAGTATATATGAATTACAGGTCTGGCTTTAACTCTTGGGAGGAGAATCTACTTAGAAGAGTGATGATCTAGAACTCAGAACCCCAGAAGCCGAATTGGAAAAATAATACACAGCAATTTGAGAAGGACGTTTTGTGTGTATATATGGATATATAAACATATCACTAACAACAACAACAAAAACACCAGCAGCAGAACTTCAGGTGTGGAGAAGTTAGGACACTGACGCTCCTTAGGAAAGCCTGCCTCCCTTTGTTATTCCCTCAGACATCTCATGAGAGCTAACAAAACAATTCAGTTTATTCCAGTTCTAGAAGCAATGATGGAACCCTTCAATGTTAAAAGTCTGTTTTCAAAGAGATGTAATGGTAAGATTTAACCTCAGTCAAATGTAATTAACCACTCTGCAGACTACAATGCCCAGGCGTAATCAGTCTGGACCGATAATTATATAAAACATGTCATTAAAACTCTTTGGGAAACCAAGTGCAACACACATGCATGACTTCTGCATGTGAGAACTAAGAAGTGCACTTTATGGGTTACTTTTACTGATCAGCTCCATCTCTTCACGTCACTGGATGTTTACTTTCTTCATATTTACTTGTTTGTTTATTTTTGACAATGGTTTTGTTTGGTTAAACCATGGGAGTTTTGCCAAGATGAACATTAAAAGTATTTTTTTTTTCAACACAAGTGTTCACTCAACCACAATTTCTTTTCCTTCCACAGACTTTATGTCGATATTGGTTTTTCCACATCTTCAATTTAGATTCGAAACCAGCTCATCGGGGATTTAGTAAAGACCTAGAAGAAATGTTCCCAACTGGATAAACTTAGGTCTAGGAAAACACAGTCAAACCTGAATTAAATAAAAACAAGATGATTCTTGAATCATCAGCAAAATCTCACATTAATGAATTATACACACTACAAGCATTTAACATAGTTAACCTGAGACCTTTGTCAATTTCTTGTGCTAAGGAAATCATTGCTGGTTTTACATGGAGAAGTGTACATATGAAAATGTGCTATGTACAGCATTATTTAGAATGTAGTTTTCCTTGTGTTATAGTGCCTGGGTCCCTCTCTATTTTGTGAATTGTGTGTGTATTTTCAACAAAAACATTGACATTCATGCTATTTCAGTCCAGATAATTCTTTCTTGTGTAGAGAACAATGGGCTGGTCTGTGCTTTGTAGGCTATTTGCAGATCCCCAGGCCTCTATAAAAAAATCAGAAGGCATTCTCCTCAAGGTTTGACAAACAGAACTACCACCAGATGTTGGCAAGCATCTTCTGGGAGAAATATCATGCATTTCAAGAACATTTATGGAGAATTACTGGGATACAGGAAAAGGATATCAAAGCAAAATATATAATAGAAAAGTGCTATTAGTAAAGGTATTTTAATAAATATTTCATATTATTAAGATATTTTGCACAGTTATGATTTTGAAAGCATATTGTAGTAGACATACAATTTTGTATGAATTTCTCATCATTTAGGATTGCCTGTATCTAAGCTGTGCTTTTACACTGTTTATAACTTCTTGATATAACAAATATGCTAATTAATGTCTGAAAATTCTTCTGTTTTCTTATAAATACATTAGTAAGTTTTGGAAGGGAGGCAACAACACCAGTCATAATAATAAAAAGAGTTTGCTTTTATCACTGATTATAACATGGCATTATGCAAATTAAGTATGTCACAAGGAGAAGTATGTTTGTGAACATCAGCTGTTTTATTTGTGCCCACACTGCTTCATTTATATTAAAAATGCAAACACACTCAAAACTCAATATAATTTCTAACAGACAAAAAAACATAGAAATCTGCACAGAAACACAAAATACCTAGATTATCCAACACAACCCCCCAAAACTGAATGATGCTTGACTACAGCACAGCTCAAATAAAAATGGCATTTTACTAGCACAAAAACTGACATACAGACTAATGTAATAAAATGAATGACCCAGATACATAGCCTTGTAACTTCATCTACCTGACTTTTGACAAACAGGATAAAAAAAAAAAAATTGAGGAAAAGTGGGATCTTCAGAAATGGTACAAAGAAAACTGTAAATATCTATATATCTATATTTAGATGAATGAACCTATACTCTTATCCCCCAGAACAAAAGTAAACACCAAATGGATAAAAGACCTCAACATAAAAATGAAACTATATTTGTAGCCAATTAAGCAGACCAAGTTCTCTTCCCTACAGGGAACCTGATGGAGGTGGGTCTTGTAATAATAAAGAAACTGCCTCGGCCCTCATAGGACAGAAAATTAGGTAGGCGGAGTAGACAGAAGAGAATGCTGGGAAAATGAAGCTTAGTGAGAGAGTCGCCATGATGCTCCCTCTCCAGACAGATGCAGGTTAAGATCCTCTCTGGTAAGCCAGCTTTTGGGCTACACAGAATATTAGAAATGGGTTAGAACAATATGTAAGAGCTAGCCAATAAGAAGATGGACCTAGCCGGGCCAGGCAGTGTTTGAAAGAATACAGTTTCCTTGTAATTATTTTGGGGCATAAGCTAGCCATGCGGGCGGCCGGGTGCCTGGGACGCAGCCCTGCCGCCGCTCCTATTTCAACAGGAACCAGTGTAGAATGATTGTAAACATCAGCCTTTTTGGTAATGTGTGCAGGCTGTTGTCTAGTTGCTCTAATGGAACTTGAAAACAATTTTTGGCCATTACTAAAGTCTCTAATTGCAATGCTTTGCCAAATTTAGGGTCCAGTAAAGGATACATGGATACATGGTGCTTTTGGGAAACCCCAGGGCTCAGTGTTGAGAGTTTACATGGTTCTGGTCACCATGCCCATCCGCACCAAGCTGTAGAAAAGGACATGTAATTGAGGTTTTGTATAGAGTCAAGTTCAAGTTCTCAGGCCTTCAGAATATCCACATCTCAAAGAAGTGGGGCTTCACCCATTCAAATGTAGATAAATTTGAAGACATGATCTCTGAGAAGCAGCTCATTCCTGATGGCTGTGAGGTCAAACTATCCCCAGTTGTGCTTTCCTGGACAAGTGGTGAAGCCTGTGTTTCTGAGAACTTCCACAGTGCTCTCCTGTACACTACTAAATAATATTCATTAATAAGTCTCACACCCAGATTGATTAAAAAAAGAAAGGATGAAATACTAGTGGAAAAGTTTGGGAACATGCTATAGAAATACTGGTGGAGGTAATGACTCTAAAACCGATCCTGTGTCTAAGGAAATAATGTCAATGAGTGACACACTGCATTGAGAAAAATTGAAAGCCTTCTTACAGCAAAGGAATGGTAAAACAACAGAGTGAAGAACAGAAATCTTGCAAATAGAGGAGATTCTTTGTCAGATACACACCTGACAAGAAATTGAATACTCAAAACACTAGTTGTAAGTATAAGAAAACAATCAACACACTAAAGATTAGGCAAACATAAGATCTCCAGGTGTTGGAAATGTTATCAGACTTTTTGTTTTTACAATTGATGAAAGTGAAGCTCCTGGGATGCGAGAGGTGATAAACTTCAAAGATAATTATACTAAGTACATTTTACCTTAGGTTTTTGTCTTGTAATTCTTAACAAAAAATGAGTTTCATACTCTCACTTGAAGTACAATTGGGTTTTATGAATTGCTTAAAAATAAAACATGAAGGAATATACTCAAGTTTTAAATCTATATTATGAAATAAGTCCATCTTTCCAATAACACATATTTCCAGTCATCCTGGAGAAACTTTTAGTCTATACCTTCTACTGAGTGTCCAAATGATATATTGATCAGCTGTCAGTCCCATGGAATAGCCATGGTAAACACTCAATGATCCAAGCTCAGTACTCATTTTACTGTTGCTATTATAGAAACTCAAAGTGAGAAATAACTAATTGCATATAGTTAGTCCATGGAGTTATGCGAAATGATTATTAAGTCACTGTGTTGAGAGCTATTTACTATAAGAAATGCTGGAAGCCCTCATCCCATACCATTAGGCATGAATCAAAACAATTTAGAAGTTTTCTTATTGGACTCTGGAGTTGAGGATAACAGTATTTCTTCATAAACACTGATATACAGCCTTCAAAGTGTTCAGCTGATACAGGTTAAATCTTAACACCAAGTAAATCCTAACATCAATTTCCTAGTAAGTATTTGATGCAGAATAATAATATAGATTTTATATTTGAATATTCTATATTGAAAAAGAAAATCAGGGCATATACTGAGCAACCACCTAATTACCAAGCTAGAAAAGGTTTCAAGTCAACTGTTTTCACAATTCTATTGAACTTTTTTGCTTTATCTTCCTTTACTTACTTTACTTCCACTAACTTACTTAATCTTCCTGTGTTTTGGTAATCCATCCTTTGACTCCAAACATTATTGTTATCTAATTTCTTAGCATTAAGTGACTGTTCTCTACTTGGTCTTGTCACCATTACTTCAGTTCAACTCCTATTATCCAGGAAGAAGTAAAATGGGTTCTGGTCTCAAATTCCACCCAAGTAGGAAATAATCATGAAAACAATGAGGCAGAGAAAGAACCTTTGGCTTCCTCTTCTGGGAAACGACAGAGATAGAGGTACTACATTAAAAGCTCCTATATATTCCTAAGGAATAAAAAAACAAATTGCTTATATTTGGAGTAAATATTAAAAATATCAGAAAGCAATCATCTTTAAACCTTCTACAATCATTACAAACTGTATTCAAATATTCAGAACCATAGCAATATAAAATAACCTATTATTCAATTGCAAAATTGTTAATTTTTTATATGAATACAAAACACACATATACATTATATATATATATATATATATATATACTTATATGAGGTTGAGTGATATCTTCTGATAAAATGGAATGAAATTTCCATCACTCTGTTTTTATGATGTGTACTTATAATCTTCTAAGGTCTCTTTCGCAGCTTTAGATTTTCCTCTTCAATCTAGCACATCATTTGATGTAGCTTTCCACCTTAGAATAATTGTGGCACATTCACCACTTATGACAGCCAAAAATGTAAAAGTGGAAATGTATTGTTTTAAAATGTATTCTAGGTTGTCACATTGCTCTCCTCATCTCAGGTTTTATTATGGGAAGTATGGCTATCTTAATAACTCAGTTCATAAATTTCACTAAACAGCAAATGTCTGTCTGTAGAAATCTTAACAAATTTGGCCACAGAAATGTTGTAAGTATAAGAAAAGGTTTGTTTGAAGGCAAAAGAATTATTCGTGTGAAGCAAATTATCTGTTTAAGGGCCCCAGGTGTCACATTTATTAAATAAGTAGCAACCATTTTTCCCGGTGGAATCTTAGAATTCTGAAAGAACTCATTTATAACTCTTCTGCGAGCATTTTATTTTGAAGAATATTTATACTCACTGGCTCACCAGGAATTAAATACATAAATAAAATAAATTGTAAGAAAAATGCTAAGCTGGCTCTATCTCCATCCATCACCAGATGAAGGTTCTATGGTGATATGAAAGATACTGGACTGAGCTCCCAAGGTCCCAATGAGAAACAGATGGAGGGAGAACACGAGCAAGGATGTCAGGACCACGGGGGGGGGGGGGCACCCACCCACTGAGACAGTGGGGCTGATCTATTGGGAGCTCACCAAGGCCAGCTGGACTGTGACTGAAACAGCATGGGATAAAACCGGACTCTCTGATCATGGCGAACAATGAGGACTGATGAGAAGCCAAGGTCAATGGCAAGGGGTTTTGATCCTACTTCATGTTCTGGCTTGGTGGGAGCCTAGCCAGTTTGGATGTTCACCTTCCTAGACATGGAGGGAGGGGGGAGGACCTTGGACTTTCCACAGGACAGGGAACCATGACTGCTCTTTGGATAGGAGAGGGAGGGGGAGAGGAGTGGGGGGAGGGGGAGAAGAGAGGGGGGAGGGGGAGAAGAGTGGGGGAGGGGGAGGGAAATGGGAGGCTGGGAGGAGGCGGAAACTTTTTTTTCTTATTCTCAATAAAATAAAAAAAAATATTTAAAAAAAAAATGCTAAGCTGGTAGGACAACTCTTCAACTGCGTCTGCAAATCTTTGCAAATCAAGGTAAGAATTCCTCTGATTACATAAGGAATATATCTAGGTTTATCTTATCTTAGCATATAAAATTCATGATTCAGTTTCATCAAAGATACGTGCCAAATGTTCATCAGTCTCTATTCTTGCTTTATTTATTTTGCGATCCCACATTCTAAAATTCCTCCATGAATGGATTTTAGTTTCTGTTTTTTCCACATGTAGTTCAGGTCAGCATTAAAACTATATCCAGTTAACCAGGCCTGTTATTACTTACAAAGTTGATTGGAATAGTGTCCCGTCCACTCTTTTAAAGTCTGGTATATCTGCTAAGGAACTTAAAGGTTGTAAAAACTTGCAGTTTCTATGGTTTATTTATTTGCTTTATGCTTTGCTTTAGTAAAAGGAACCTATACTCCATAATTGTAAATTGTAATTTTATTAAAGAAGAGATTAATAAATATCAGTAAATATGTTTTAACAGAAAATACTTCTAAATATCATCCATTAAGATCAAGTTGGGTACTCAAGCCAAAGAAGCAGAGAAACTAACTGCTTCTTCCTCTCCTTCTACTGTGCCAAATCCAATCCCCCAGTCTCATCCCCGGGTTTGCATTAGACTGCCTGCTGCAGCTGACTGCCCTCCTAGCTCACTGCCTCTCTACTCTGTGAGTCACACAATCTTCCTCATCAAACTCCCCTTTTTCCAACTCATTGCTCTATTCCAGCTTCCAAACCCAGGAAATATTTCCTGGTATACCACTGGACGCTTCATCCGTGGAAGTGGATAGGCTAACTGTAGATCTCTCTTTACAGCCCTCCAATTCCAATCCCCAACTCACATCCCCAGATCCATAGTAGACATGCTATTGCCTCTGTTTACTCTGTCCACATTTCTAGGGGACTACGCAGAAACTGGTGGAGTACTATGCTTTCTTCCCTTATGTGTACCTTCCCAGCACCAGCCTCCTAGCCCACCCTTACTCCTTAGTATCAGCTCTCAATACATAGAAATACATTTTATATGAAACCATCAGTGGCCTTATCTACCAGGATCCCAGAAGACTTTCCTACTAGGCAACACATAGCAACCACAGGTGAGTTTTACTGTGAAATTTCCTTCAATATTTCATATGTCTCATATAGGTAGAACAGGTTACTGTTTTTTAAAAAGTCTATTCTCCTTTTCCTTCTCTGCTGGATAGTTATATGTCAACTTTACACAATCTAAAGCCATCTGAAAGGAGGGATCCTCAATAAAGAAAATGCCTTGATAAATAGCAGGTTATAGGAAAGTCTGTAAAACATTTTCTTAATTAGTGGTTTATGGGAAAGGGACCAGATCATTGTAGGAATGACATCTTTGGGCTGATGGTCCCGAATTTATAAGAAAGCAGACATGAGGAATAAACCAATAAGCAGCATACTCCATGGCCTCTGTATCAGCCCCTGCCTTCAGGATCCTGCCTGTCTTCCTTTGATGATGAGCAGTGATAAGGAAGCATCAATCCAATGCACCCTTCCCTCCCCAACTTGCTTTATGGTGTTGGTGTTTATCACAGCAAAAAAAAAAAAAAAAGTTAATTAAGACATCCTCGACCAATAGTCTCCTTTTCCTACTTCCCTTTCTCTTTTGTCATTTTCTCTGTTTATCATAATTTACTCTATATGACAATTTCCAGTTGCACCCATTGTTTCAGCAAACAGCATCAATTCATTCTTCTTATATCTGAGTAAAACTATTGATTCTAGATACCGCATTTTACTTAGCCATTAGTTTGTTGATATGAACCTAGGCTGATTCTAGAACTCAACTCTCATGAATAGTGCTAGAATATAAATGCATGTGCAGTCCTTTTATGGAACATTGTCTTAGACTCTTCCAGGTATGTCTTCAGATGCACAGCTGGTTGATAAGGTCATGCAGGGTCATAAAGAAATTGACTGTATTACATTCCCACCAGCAGTGTATATGGGTTCTGTGCTCCCTACATCATTAATAACATTTGTTATTATTCCCAAACTTAGGTTAAAGTAAAATTAGACTAAGAAGAAATGAGCTAACAAAGTAATAAAGATGTAGAAAATTTAAATGCAGTTTTTAAACATTTTTATTGATTTTTATTGAGGTATACATTTTCTCTGTTCTTCTCCCTTCCCCTCCCCTACCCTTCAACCCACTCCCATGATCCCCATGCTCCCAATTAACTTAGGAGATCTTGTCATTTTTTACTTCCCATGTAGTTTAGATTCTTTTAAGTCTCTCTTAGGGTCCCTATTGTTCTCTAGGTCTTCTGGGATTGTGATTTATAGGTTGGTTTCTTTGCTTTATGTCTAAAAAATACTTATGAGCGAGTAGATCTTTATCTTTCTGATATTTATCTTTCTGGGTCTGATTTACCTCACTCAATATGATGTTTTTTTAGATCCATCCATTTGCCTTCAAATTTCAAGATGTCATTTTTTTCTGCTGTGTAAATGTACCACACTTTCCTAATCCATTCTTCAGTCGATATTTGAAAAAGTAGTAAAACTTTGAGGCAATAAACAGCAGTGTTTCCCGTATGTTTAGAAGATAGGGAAGAATGAACAGTACATGAGGACCAAGAGATATAAGGGTTAGAAAACCATTGTGAGACACAATGTAATCATAAATCCAGTCAGTGTATATCTTCATGCCCTAAAAATATATAGTATATAAAGTGATCTTGATGAAATTTATAAAGCTGCATCATTATAGCTTCATCAGTTGAAGCAAATATGTATAGAAATGTTAGAGGAGATTGTGTATAGGAGTACAGGGAATAGTCAGAAAATTTGTACCTGGTCCAGGGTTGCTGCAGATCTTAAACTGCTCTAAAAATAAAAAATATGCTACTGTAAATTTTATAACATAGGTAGTATATGATGTAGTTCATTTTTATAGCTCTAATTATAATAAACTACACACAATAGAATACTTTAAATGATTTGTAAATTACACACAATATTAATGAATATAAAATTGCAGCCTGTGAGTCTATAAATAGCCTCTATTGGCATAATAAATCTGTAGAATAAATAAAACTTTAACACAGCAATAGACATCTATTTATAGAGCTGTTCACTAGTTAATTAAACTTACACACTCATGCAAGACTCTTCTGAATTCATCAGTATAAAACAGTATACAAATTATAAATCAAAGAAGTTAACTACTGTAGATTCCAGCATCTTCAAATTCAAAATATTTAACTCTAATATTACATTTTAAAAGTTTAATTTTGTGTCTTATATTATTTTAGAAAAAAACAAGTAAAGATAAATATACCATATTTATAATAAGTTCAAACATAAATAATATAAAAGAACACCTAAAACCAAAAAAGAAATCATAAAATATTTTGAATGGAAATTTGGACTAAAATATGTGAATTATGATAAAATATTCAACAAGAAGCAATATGGATGAAACTCTGAGGTTTCATTTTTATAGTAAATAAAATAAGTGCTTCAAACAGTGTTACCTGTCTAACTTTTAGTTTATTTCATTATTGAAAACAGTATTCTTACTTTAACTCAGAAGGTTCAGTTTTGAAAATCAAAATATTAGCTATGCAAATGCCAGCATATTTTTTCAGATGCAAATCATCACAATTTCTTCTTGCTCTCTCCAAGGAATAGGTCTACACAAGCACAAGCACACACCTGCACTGTCTCACACACACACACATACTCACCCCCACATACGCATAAGCTATATCCTAAGTGAAAACAGCAGAAATGAGCCTCCTAAGGACATGCAAAAGAAATTCTTATCTAATTGAATCTGGTAGCTCATATGAACAGAACTTTTAAATATTATTATTTTTATTTTTTACTTTTTGACTGATAATGATTTCACACACAGCATTGATCCTTCTTCAGTCCAATATGAAAAAGTTTACATTAGATCTTATAGGAACCATGAAGTGAAGAGTGGCAAGCATTCATATGTTGTGGAAAAACACTTGCAAAGAAAAGAAATGAATGAAAACAAAGAGAAGTCTGGCAACTGCAGATAGTTCAGAGTCATGTTGTTTCGTGTGTTACTATGCATGTGAGAGTCACTACAACGAATAGGAGTGATGGGCAGCATTGAGTCTGAATAAGCATAAGCAGGATGGGTGGCAATAACAAGATAAGGTAGATAGGCAGAGATGTATAATAAAACATTACAACTGGACTCCTGTCTTGTAAGACATGTACTCCTTTTTTTTTCCAGAATCAACACAAGTGTGAGTTTCAAGGTATCTAGAAACATGACCCTTCAGTGTAGAGATGTAATCCCAAAGTTATATAACTCTAGAGCATTACTCTAGCACGGGATATTATTAACATCCACAAGTTCTGATATTCTGCTTTCTACATTCGAAGCACGATAAATATTGCATTTATCTGGTAACTGCAGTGTCTCCCTCTACCTCACCTTATAGATGATGTGACATGATTTCATTTGACATGCTTGGAATATCAGAGTCTAGACTTCCACAGTAAAAAATCTATCCTGTTGTTGGAATATATACTGGCAATCGTTTTAATATGTTTCAACTTTCTGTTTTAATTTTGTTAGGTAATTATCAAGTATAGGTAGCATATTGTTATGCAAGCCAGTTGGAGAGTTCTACCTAAATTACTATTGCTCATTTACTTAATTAACAAATACTGATTATCTAAAATACTCCAAATCTAAGTAAAACTTAAAATAATCAAGTTAGATGGAAAAGGTCTTCATGTTTCCAGAGTGTAGAATCTGTCCATACTTTTGTGGGTGTTGTACAGTTCTGTATAATTGTCTTGTATAATGGGGAGTTCCTCCAAACTTTCAGATCTCTTAGTCTTCTAAATTTATTATATTTTGAAATTTACATTTCTTTTTTTGCTTCTTGAACTGATATTTCTGTGAATGTGATTAAAAGTAAAAACGTCCCCTTGCATTCTCTACAGAGATCTTACGTATGTTTTAAAAATACTTTCAAAGAAATATCTGTGAATATTAGAAATACATCTTTAGAATGTGAAAGTAAAACTTGCTGTCTTCCTCTGCAAAATGTGCTAGCTTTCCAAACTTTCAAAACTATTAATGACTTTTCAAAGCTCTCCACAAAATTGTTTTGTCAGTATCCATTCATGAGGAACGACCTATATCCCTTGATAGAACCTAATTTATGTTCCTTGCTGTGTTTTCTTGGAACATTCATGGATTTAATTATCTGGAAAAACTGTTCCCCTTGATAAAAAATATTGTTTCTTGGTTTTCTTCCATGTCTATAGACATTTAGAATAAAGATCTGATGCAATGAGGGGAAAAATCTTTAAAGATTAAATATACCAAGGAAATAAGTGGGCATGGGACATGGTGAAAAGGGCCATTTCCTGAGTTTTAATCAGAGATTAGCTGCCGAGAACACATAAGAAAAAAATCAAATGTAATGGATGATTTCTTTCTGAACGTGTGATTAATATTGTCAGTCAATTGAATCTTGTAAGCAGTTCAAAATGTTGTTAATTATAGTCCAGGGGAAGGCAAATTCAATACCTAACACTTCTAAGCAAAAGCCAATGGAATTTTATGATGCTGCCAACCGTAATGCATTTTCAGCATTGCCAAGCTACTCCACATACTATCCTAGTTGTTTATAGACCTCCTGATATGATATTTAAAATGTAACTGTAATGTGAATATTAAATTAGAGCAGAACTGTGTTTACTAGTTTCAAGTTGTGAAGCCATATGTGCTATAAAGACAAAAAGCTTTAGAGAGATGACAAAGCGGCAGAGTTTAAAACTCCTTATGATGATGGGTGCAATCACATCTTCTATCTGGGTGAAACAGTCAACCTGCCAACAGAGGTTTTGCTCATCGCAAGCACTTACGATAGATATTTTCAGACATAACCTATTTCTAATATGTTTCCAAACTTGACTGTTTCTACTCTTCTTTCACATGTTCCCTGAGCCTGAGGTGTGGGAGTTGTTTTGCAGATGTATCCTTTGGGTCTGGCCTCTCCAACTCTGCATTTTGATTGGCTATGTTTTTCTGTAATGATTTCAGTCCACACCCAAAGCACTGAAGTTCTGTACTTCTTGACTTTGTCTAAAGTTACCCAACTAAACTCGGAATACTAAGTTTGGAACTTTGTTACTCCATCTCCCTGGGGTGCTTCTTCATGTTGTGTGTTCTCCTTTGCTAAAATAGGAAATGAACCTAAATTATATGATCACAAGTAGACTAGTAGCTGTTGAACAAGGCACGGTGGTATTTCCTTTCTCAATACCTCAATGTACAAGATGGCCCGTGTATAGGTATGCCTTTGTGTACCGACTGTCAGGTCTAGGAAGTACCATTTACCACTCATTTAGACAACCAAACATAGCGTTTCATTTCAGTTTCATTCCATTCTTATGTTAGAGCAGGATTAGCTTTGGAGTTTGGCTTACAAAATGTCTATTTGAAATGCTTTATTCAACCTGGCTTTTGTATTTCAGGAGAATGTTGAAGGTGTGTGAATTATGAAAAAGCTATTAAGAACATGTACAAATATTAATTTCATGTAGATGCCAATAACAAAGGGCATTATAGACATTTACACAACTTCTTTCTTTTCTTTGCTCATATTTCTTGACTAGAAATTATAACACCGAGTTCTTAGAACTTAGTTTTTTAGCTGCAGGGCACTTAAACCTAAATTTCTACACTATACTTTCAGTTTAGAAATCCCATTATTTTTTGAGGTTACCTGGCAATTTTCAGCTTGTAGGAAATGCTTGTCCCCATGGGTGACCATTTAATAGAAGGTGTGGGTGTTAATCAAGGTCATTTCAAGTAAGGAAAAGAAAGCATTAGTTTGTATGTTTGAAACCTGGAAAGATTATTAAGTTTCAGAATCTAGGAACTATGTATTTCTAGTACACTTAGATATTTTTTGGTTGATGTTAAAAGGTTTGAAGAAAAATAGGTTATAATTATCTGAATATGCAGGAAGCAAATTGTTAGTATATTTCTTGATCTGGCAATGTTATGCACTTTACTTTTTTATTTATGTTGCTTGCAAATGTTCATTTTTAAAATGACAATATTATTTATTTCAGAATATTTAAAAATAAATCATCTTTCCAGCACTAGATAAGCATTTATTTAGCTTATATTTGTTCCTTGCCCTCAGTTATCCACCATATCATTCAACTATCAATGGTCAGTTTACTGTATTTGTTTTAAGCTCCTTAAGATCTGTAACTTTTTTTTTAATTTGTACTTCCCAATAAAATGTCACATAAAAAACAATTTACTAATAAACATTTGATCATTGAATTGGCAATGTTTTATCAATCACATACTTTTCAAGTATACACTTGTAATGAGACTACCTATATTTTGTAGCAAGTTACCATTTAGATTTCAATACACAATGCTGCATCATTCATCTTGCATGTGTATGATGTTTGCTGAGGTATTCAACAATCCACACAAGGGAAAGCAAAGAGAGAACCCAAATATTTAACTTGTGTGGAAGTGATAGTAATGGTTGTCAACTTTACAAGATCTTTAAAGATCAACTTTACAAGAGGACACTGGTGCGGGAGAATTGTCTGTATTCTGTCAATCATCTTACACATAAACGCTGATTGGCCAGGCAGGAAATATAGGTGGGAAAACCAGACAAGAAGTAGAAATGATGTAATGAGAACAGGAGAATTCTGGGAAGGTGGAAATTGATTCCTCCCACTCCTGCCCAGACCAGGGAAGCAGCAGGATGTGATCTGCCTCACTGAAAAAGGTACTGAGTCACATGGCTAACATAGATCAGAAAAATGGGTTAATCAAGATGTGAGAGTTAGCCAGTGAGAGGCTAAAGCTAATGGGTCAATAAGCTTATAAGTTATAGAGACCTATGTGTGATTTTCTTTGGGGTTAAAGAGTTGTGGGGTAGCAGGCGGGACAAAAACCTCAACAAGCAGCCCTGGCCCCTGCATGTTACAGGCTTGTCTATGGAGGAGTGTCTAGACTTGGGTGAATTAGATAAGAAGAGCCATCTCTACTTTGAGCAGCACCATCCATGGACTGGAGTCCCAGCCTCAATCAAAGGTAGAAAGTGAATTTATAACTGTAATTCTTGCTTGATACCTATTTTGTTATATGTAATTTTACTATATTAAAGTTAAACCTTTCTTTTTATTTAGATAGAAAAGGAGAGATGATGTAGGATTCCACTCTGTATACTGTAAATGTTTTCTTATCATTGGTTAATAAAAAAGCTGCTTTGGCCTATGGCAGGGCAGAACAGAGCTAGATAGGAAAACAAAACTGAATGCAGGGAGAAAGAAGCACCAGGCAGACTCCGTGAAACTGTGGAAGGAGAAAGACACCAGAACCTCATCAGTAAGCCACAGACTCATGGTAATACACAGATTAAAAGTAATATGTTAATTTAAGATTAAGACTAGCTGGAAATATGCCTAAGCTATTGGCTAAACAGTGCTGTAATTAATAAAGTTTCAGTGTGATTATTTGTTTCTGAGCATCTTGGAAATGAACAAGCAGTCTCCGTTTATATAAACTGAGGTCTAATGTATAGGCCTTGGAGGCTTCATTCAAGGTTACATCCAGCCAATATACATGAGTCTATTCAAGCCCAGAAATTACATTTAAAAGCAGTCATGTGAACCAATTAAAATCAGTTTTGTTAATCGCTATCTTATATACATCACACTCTTCTGCTAGGTATGCACAGAATTAATTTTTCAATTATTCATATAAATATCACCTCAACCAAGATAAATAACAAAAGCCCCATCTGATATCAATGTTCATGTGTTTTGTAGTGACTCCTTCTAGGACTTGGTAACAACTGGGTTATTTCTATGCCTTCCATATAAATGGTATATTAGAGATCACAGTCTTCCAGCTCCTGCTTTCTTCTATTTTAACAATTCATTGAAGGCATTTCTAAATTTCAAGTGATGACTTTTCTTCTTGCTGACTACTATTCTGTTGCATAGAAGTATGACAACTGTTGTTTATCATTTCATTAATTTGATGGTATGT
The DNA here is from genome assembly GCF_014885135.2 of Alexandromys fortis. Taxonomy (NCBI): domain Eukaryota; kingdom Metazoa; phylum Chordata; class Mammalia; order Rodentia; family Cricetidae; genus Alexandromys; species Alexandromys fortis. The sequence continues at coordinate 19,435,999 of NW_026067912.1, read as the reverse complement.
GATAGTTTTAATACATGGGAGAATTCCAAACAAAAGTATTGGTCTATTTGTAGCAGGTTAATATATAATTATGTCTATTTCTTTTTAATGAATACTTTTGATTAAATTTGGAGTTTCTTTGACTCTTCATTGATACATTATTATTAGTAATAATAGTATTTATTGATATTATTATTATATTAATATTTTATTTATCATTTAAATAATATATTGATGTACTTAATTTGGGGATTGTGTTTTATATTCATGATAAATGATGTTAATTAACTTTTCATGTGATTTATTTCGTTAGTCAAATTTCTGCTTGGCTAATGTTTTAATCATTTTTAACAGTGTTAAATATCTGAACCAATATCAATAGATACAGTTTAACTTGAGAACATTACCTTGTGCTCTAAGTAGAGTTGACTGTTTTGAGTTCAAAATTAACCATTGCTAATTGCCATTGTTTCAGACATAAATGTTTAAAGATTGAAGGGTTAAAATAGAAATCTGGTTACACTATAGAAACCAAGAATCAATGGCTTTAAAATTTAACTAATCAAATTCAGGCAGCCATTGTCACATAAAATCTATGTATTTAAATGTATGCATTGGTAAAATTTATTACATACTTTTCCATAAGCAAATTGAGTCTGACAAGTTTCAGGCTTCTCAGAAGTCACAGTACATTGACATAAACTGTCCATTCAGAGCTGGTGCTGCGAGAGCCTGATCCACTTTGGGTTTGAATAATAAATGAAATTACTCTACTTTCATCAAAGATTTTGAAATGTTTAAACACATAAAATTATCATAAAATATTATGTTATACATTATGAAGCTATTGGAAGCATTATCAAATGCAAAGTTACTATATTGTGACCAAATATTCAGTAGGATCAGATATTGTCCTATACCTTAGGCTTGTTCTCAACTAACTCTTATAACTTAAATTATCCCTTTTATATTAATCTATGTTCTGCCACATGGTTTGTTACCATTGTTCAGTACCAAGGATTGCACGTTCTCTGTATCTCTCTGTTGAATCCCACCTCTTTTCTTCCCAGTTTTCCTATCTCTGCTCAGAAGTCCTGCCAATATCAGCTCTTTCTGTCTTTCTCTCTCTCTCTTCCCCTGCCTTTCTTTATTGTTTTTATTGAGCTGCTATTTTTATCTGCTTTCCTCCCTTCCTCTCCCCTCCCCTTCTACCTATCCAGTGATCCTCATGCTTCCAAATTACTCAGGATACCTTGTCTTTTTCTACTTCCCATGTAGATTAGATCCATGTATGTCCCTCTTAGTCTTCTTTCTGTTATCTAGGTTCTCTGGGATTGTGAATTGTAGGCTGGTTTTTCTTTGCTTTATGTCTAAAAACCACTTATGAGTGAGAACATGTGATGATTATCTTTCTGGTTCTGGGTTGCCTGATTCGATATGGTGTGTTCTAGATCCATCTATTTGCCCACAAATCTCAAAATGTCATTATTTTTCCCTCTGTATAGTTCTTGATTGTATAAATGTATCACATATTCCTTATCCATTCTTTAGTTAAGGGTATTAAGTTCTCTATTAAACCAATCAGAAGTAGAGACACATCTCTACAGTGTCCAAAAAATTATCCCACAAAAATATCTACTTACAAAAAAAAGGAAAAAAAATGTTAAAAATATAAGAATGCAAGCCGAGCAAACTATGGAGAAACAGCCAGTAAGCAGTATTTTCCAGTCCCTGCCTCCAGGTTCCTGCTTTGTCTTCCTGACCTGAGTTCCTCCTAGGATGGACTGTGATGTAGCAATGTAAGCAGAAATAAACCTTTCTTCCACAAAAAATTTTAATAAGAAAAGCAGATTTAGTCATCTGAAATTCCTAAAGAGACTTTCTTTCACTAAAATCTACTACTTGCTTTCAGGCATCACCAAATGCGGAGAATCAGTTCAAGTGCTCTGCATTTCATAGTGAACCTATGATGCAATCTAAGAAATCTGAAGTTACTAGAATTCTCAAGCTGAAACCTGAGTGTTCCCAGGACTTCACTAAGCAATTTCACGTTATGATGACTAAACTCATAGATGCAAGACAGCATCAACAATGATGTATATAAAAACAGTATTGATGAATGATGGAGTTTCAGGCTTCAAAACCATGCCATGCATTAGTCTATGAGACTACTAAAAATGTTTATATAGTCATGATTTAAAGAGATATTGGTTATATATAATAAAACTATATAAACATATCTGTGATATGAATAAAGGAGGATTTGAAAAAGGATCAATGGCATTGTTTAAGATAGGTTGAATTATTGTGTATATATAGGAACCTAATAGAGAGTTACAGATAAAGAAACATGTAATCAGAAAGGCATTAAGCACTCTTGTTATATATCACAGTCATACTTAAGAAAACACAATTACTTTAGGAAATGGGCTGTATCTTTTCAAATTGATAATTTTAGATGATTATAATAAAAGTAGTAACATATTTATCTTTGAAAAATGATAGCCTTATACCAAAATTATTATGGTAACATACAAACCAAGAAGATTTACGAATAAAATTGGAAATATCAGTAGCATGATAGTGACTTTACTTAAAGTCTTAAATATATAGTATTTAAGTAATTTTTAACAGTGAAAATAAACCATCAAACTAGATTAAATAGTCTGGAAAGAACGTTTGGATATAAGGATTCACGGAAATTCTTATTTCTAGGCCATCCTCACATAAGTGAGTAGATAAAATATTAGTAGTTGGACTAGTAGCTTAATTTTAAAATCCCCAAATTGTAAGTTAAAAACAAAAATCTTGCAAATCTTAATGTCATTAGTAGATTAGTGTCATATCTTGATAATAGGCTGGAATTTTTTACTCAGGAAAAAAATACTATCTGTTAGTTTAAATTAATGGATCTTTGTAGATAGATCAAAACCATGACACCAAGCATTATCCTTAGTAGTGCTCATGAGCTTATAACCCTAGGTGAGAAGCCATTGATAAATGGAGTCAATCCTTTTAATATATGTTTTTTTGTTTTCTTTTGTTTTGAGACGTGGTTTCCCTATGTATTTCTAACTATCCTTGAACACATTCTGTAGACCAGGCTAGCCTCAGAATCAGAGATCTGCCTGCCTCTACCTACACAGTTCTGGGAATATAGGCAAGTGCCACCACCACATGGCTAAAATATGCTCTAATTTAAATAGAATTACATCATTTTCATCTTCCTTTCTTACTTTCCATTTCTTCCAACTATTCTTCAATGAACCCCTCCTATTCCCTCCCACTCTTAAGGAGATAGCTTCTTTTACTTCGATTATGTGTGTGAATGTACACACACACACACACATATCCTGTTGAATCTGTTTTTTTTTTAAATGAATATGATTTTCTGGCTGACCTTTCTTAGTTATAGAATCAGTGATAACAATTATTCCTGAGAAAAGTTAATTTTCTTTCTTCCGTTAGTCATTAGTTGCCTATGGTTCTTTTTTCAAGATGTAATCCCATAAAAATTTCCCCATTTGACTAAACATAAACCTGCATATGATTCAGGTATACCATTTCCTGACATAAGCCAAAATGAGTCAACTTTATGTTCCACATATACTTGTTCAGATACAATGTTCATTGCCACCTTTGATGGAGGTGGGTCTTGTATCTTATCTGTTGCTTTCATTGGTTAATAATAAAGAAACTGCCTCAGCCCTCATAGGACAGAAAATTAGGTAGGTGGAGAAAACAGAAGAGAATGCTGGGGAAAATAAGCTGAATCAGGGAGTCGCCATGATTCTCCTGCTCCAGACAGACGCAGGTTAAGATCCTCTCTGGTAAGCCAGCTCATGGGCTACATAAAATATTAGAAATGGGTTAGAACAATATGTAAGAGCTAGCCAATAAGAAGCTGGAACTAGCCGGGCCAGGCAGTGTTTAATAGAATACAGTTTCCGTGTAATTATTTCGGGGCATAACCTAGCCATGCGGGCAGCCGGGTGCCAGGGACGCAGCCCCGCCGCCGCTCCTAATTCAACAGAGTGGCGCCCGACATGATGGGCTAAATCCACTTAAAAACCTGAGAAGGCTTAAAAATAAGGGAGAGAGAGTTTAACACAGATTTTTGCTGTTTGTTGGTGGCATGCTGAAGAGAGATTTCCTGGTTCGGCAACAGCAGCAGAAAAAAAAGCTGCGTCATTTTAAAGCACTGCTTCCTGGGGGCTGTGCTGCCAGAGTGAACTCTGGCTTTAAAGCATTTCAAGGCTTTTATGGGACTGGATGTTTGTGTTCCCGCTTGGGATCGGAGGAGAGTGCTCTGAG
>NW_026067912.1:19412435-19429812 GCF_014885135.2 Alexandromys fortis | reverse complement strand
CTTGATAACTGTTTTGTTATATGTAATTTTACTATGTTAAAGTTAAAGCCTTTCTTTTTTTGTTTAAACAGAAAAAGGGGAAATGATGGAGGTGGGTCTTGTATCTTATCTCTTGCTTTCATTGGTTAATAATAAAGAAACTGCCTCGGCCCTCATAGGACAGAAAATTAGGTAGGTGGAGAAAACAGAAGAGAATGCTGGGAAAAAGAAGCTGAATCAGGGAGTCGCCATGATTCTCCTGCTACAGACAGACACAGGTTAAGATCCTCTCTGGTAAGCCAGCTCATGGGCTACATAAAATATTAGAAATGGGTTAGAACAATATGTAAGAGCTAGCCAATAAGAAGCTGGAACTAGCCGGGCCAGGCAGTGTTTAATAGAATACAGTTTCCGTGTAATTATTTCGGGGCATAACCTAGCCATGCGAGCGGCCGGGTGCCGGGGACACAGCCCTGCCGTTCATAATGCAACACACCTTATATACAAAAGGCAGAAAATGGAAATAATCTAAATGTCCTTATATTGACAAATGGCCAATGAACTGTGGGAAAATACACAATGGGATATTATTCATCTACAAAAACTGAAAAAAAAATTAAATTGAATGGATCTAGAAAAGATTATATTGATGGAGGTAATCCAGGCAAAGAAAAACAAATGGTGCATGTTTTCTCTCATCTATGACTCCTAGCTCTAAATTCTCACGTGTGAATACACAACATGGAGTAACCACATAAAGGGCTACAGGTGGGAGGAGGAGAGAATGAGAGGTGATCCCACAAGACCGGGCATTAGAAGTGAGAAATGACATAAAGGGAGAGAACTGCAACTGGGAGGATGGGGAGTCAGTAAGAAAGAGTGTCGAGAGACAGATGACACCAGAGCTGTTTGATGAAACCTCAAAATCTATTTTCTATTTATCTAAAATTATACAGAATACATACAGATGTATGTTCACACACATTTATTAATGCCTTAAAGATAGCTAAGTCATTCAAGCTGTCAGCGCTCCCACAAGAACCTCATACTAACAGAAACCCAATTTCCAGGCACTTAAACCCGCTTGAAATTGTCAGGGTAGTACAAGTGACTCCAGAAACAATATAGCTCATCTTTGTTGTCTTTGGTTACCTTTCAGCAGTTGAAGTTGGGTTTCTACTGCTGAAGAACTCATAAACTTAGTATACAGGACTTGTGGTTATGGTCTGAAAGCCTCTATCCTGTAGTTAGGTTTCTATGGTTCGAGAAAACAGTCTGTAGACTGCCAAGAGAAGGAAGCCATTTGATAGTCCTACCCAAAAGTCAATGGCTTTGTTTTGTTTTATTGAATGTGCCCATTACTAGACTGACCATGCTTCAGTGAATGACTGACTTCAAACCCAAGAGCACAAAGGAAACATAAGCATTCATCAGGTTTTATTTACATGAACATGGAGATTAGAGGGTGGGAGACAAGGACAGAGGAGATGGGAGAGAAGTGGGGGACAAATATGTCAAAATATATTGAATATTTGCATTAAATTCTCAGCTAATTAGGAAATGAAAGTTCTTATATACACTAAAATTTTAAAATTAAATTTGTAATTTTTAAATTAGCAAATAAACATAAACAACACAAAAAGTATTATTTTGTAAATACGTGTAGTTCTTTGTATTGGGTTGAGGCCTTCTAGTCTTTCTTTTTCTGTCCAAAAACATAAGTTTAAGAGCATTATACAGACTCAACAGGTTATATTCAAGAATGAAAATACACATGAGTATGTATAAATACATGCATGTAACAACAATCTTTGCAAAGAGAGTACATGAGGGTTCGGAGGGAGGAAACAGAAAAGAGAAATGATGTAAGTCTATTATAATCTCAAATAAATAGAAGTAACATATAATAAATACTTTAGTAACATTTTGTTTTGCTTACCTATCCGCAATATAGTACATTTGCATGAATAATAACTGGACTGTTAACAGCGTCAACTTTTTAATTGCCAGAATTTTAATCCATTTTAAGTATTTAAAAACTCAATAAATATCTTCATGCTCATAATCATTGTTTTTATTTGACTCAGTATATATCTGAAGCAACTGAGTAGCTATGGGCTCTTTCATTAAAACTGGAACACAATGCAACAGTGGGACTTTTGCAGTGTTGGAAATTGGGCAGGTAAAACACAATTTAGATGGACTACTCATGCGCCCAAATGACTGTGTGTGTGGACACACACATACATACCAGATGATCATGTGCACATGCATACAAACTTGTACCAATATGATATGTTTCATGAAAACATAGGACAAAGATGGGAAATGGCCATGCTGAGAGAAGAACTCTGATCATCTGAAGGAATAGAGCTTCACGCATACTTCAGAGGATTCTGTCTTCAACACTCAGTGAGATTTTTCCTGTTCTAGAAAACTGCATTGCTATAGGTTAATAAGAAAAGTCTTCCATGTTCTAAATTATGAGATGTGTAAGTCTATTTCCAATGTAAAGCACCAACACAAATCCAAAATTAAGTCTTCATTCTGTTCTAACCATTCAAACCCCCGCAAAGTATGTCTAAGAGGAGCAATTAAAACTCATTTGCCTCAGATTCGTGGATAGCAGAAGAGTATGCAACTATGTGAGAATGATACATAATAAAGGAGCAGAAACTATGGCTTAAATCATGGTTCTTAGAAGACGCGAAGAGTTACTATTGCGGGGTGATTTTAGGAGTGTGTGTGAATCTGGATCTGGGGCCGGAGGTCACATTTCAACTAGAAGCTTCAATTTGAATTTTTGGTGCTGGTATATGAGTAAAACCATCCTCAGAAACTTTAGTGACCTCACTTCTTCACAAAAGCAAGGGGTAGCTTGTTAGTAAGACAAAAAATTTCCAGGGTTAACAGGATTATACCCAATTAATTTTATTCTAACATTTATTTATATCCTAATCATATAGTATCATTCATTATTCTTCATGCAGAATGTGAAAGTTGAAAGTTGGTCTCAAAAATGTGTATCATGCCACTGTTTAGATTGAAATCAATTATCTTAAATGTCATGAACTTGACTTTTTTGAAACAATACCCTAACTTGATCATTTTTTTAAAAAAATTCATTTTAGTAATACATGACTTACTGTTATTCAGGAGAAATATGTTTCCCCTATTTTCAACTTGTGTCATTTTATTAGATTTTATTTTAAAAGGTATCTTCTCATGTAGCACAATTAATAATAGTCCAAAGACAGAAATTTGGTCTCAACCTTAAGGTCAGAAAACCAAAACAGCCAAGCTACTGACTTTTACCTCTACCCCCGTCTAAAATGGTGATCCTACCTTCAGGCGTCTCAGAATGAGACTGTGAGTGAGAGCTGTCTCCTCCAATCTTATATTACTCTCTAGTGCTTGCATTAAAGTCATGCACCACCACCACCCAGTTTCTCTTTTTCTTTTTCTTTGTTTTTTTTTTTTTTTTTTTGGATTTTTCGAGACAGGGTTTCTCCGTAGCTTTTTGGTTCCTGTCCTGGAACTAGCTCTTGTAGACCAGGCTGGCCTCGAACTCACAGAGATCCGCCTGCCTCTGCATCCCGAGTGCTGGGATTAAAGGCATGCGCCACCACCGCCCGGCTCACCACCCAGTTTCTATGGCAAACTAGTGTGGCTACTGGGATTAAAGGTGTGTGTCCCCACTCCTGATCAAAAAGGCTGATTAGTGTGGCTGTCTTACTCTCTGAACTTCGGGCAAGATTTATTTATTAAAATTCAAATGATATATTACTACATTCTCAGAAATCAGTTTCCTCACAACTTTATGAAAAGCATTTAACTTTTTCACATCTTTAATGTGCGTTACTTTTCATGAGAACATTTACTATACGTGAAGTGTCAATACATAGAACTTTAGACAGATTTTTTTCATCATTCATATATAAGTGTAGGTATTGAGTTAATTCCCTATAACATCCAAACAAAACAGATGCTTACATCTACTATTGTAATGTGCCTATGGTTAGTTATGGCATATGAAATGAGCTAGAATGAAACAGAAAGAGTCCATTGTAATATTGGTCACAAGTCCAGTCTATAATAATGTTAAAATAAATGATACTGAATTAAATATGATATCCTAATAATCAATGGAGATAAACTATTATAATTTATAATTTGATAGAATCTTTATTATGTCATATTTTACAAAATTTACAAGCTATCTGACACAAAAATGGGAATGAATATACTACGAGCACTGATTTTATTTTTAGGTATTTTGTGGCGTATTAAAAATGGGAAGGGAAATATTTCATACCAGAAAATATTTCTTTTGTAAAGATAACAATTTTAGAAGTTGTTTGTTAAATCTCTAGGATAATCAGGGTGTTGAATGAGCAGTATTCTACAATATTTTTCAATGCTAACAATTTATGGCTTGCTTTTTTTTCAATTTATAGATATAACAATAATATTAAAAGACTAGGTTCAAACTCATTCTTAGGATTCTTTAATAGCTTAGATTCTGGCTCCAAGTTTCTTAAATAATCATAACCAAAGTTGAAAGGGTGATCAAAACAAAACCACTGCAAATTCCAAGTACATTCCTTTAAAACAGATCAATGCACTCTTCTGGAGAGACTAAGGAAAGCCGGGAAGATGAGATGATGGTAACTCACCAAGTATGTGTTTGAGAAGGAAAGAAAGGTGGGAATGGATGTCTGAGAAGGAAGCCTGAAGATGACCAGAGGACATCAGATGAGGTCTGTTCCCATAGATATATTATTGATTTTTATTGAGCTCTACATTTTTTCTCTTCTCCCCTCCCTGCCTCTCCCCTCCCCACTTCAACCCTCCTCCAAGGTCCCCATGTTTCCAATTTACTCAGGAGATCTTGTCTTTTTCTTCTTCCCTGTGGATTAGATCTATGTAAGTTTCTCTTAGTGTTCTCATTGTTGTCTAAGTTCTCTGGGATTGTGGTTTGTAAACTGGTTTTCTTTGCTTTATGTTTAAAAACATGTACTCATTCATAGGTCGTTTTTAAACATGTTCCCATCTTTTAATAGAAACTACATTTTCTGTCCAAAGAAAGGGGGAACTCACCAATCCTACTTTTATCTTAAAGGTTAGTAAACATTATATTTTAAATACTCCTTTGAAATATTATCATAATCTAATTGCTATATTTGATAAATCACATTTGTAAATGTCTATTATCTTAGATAAGATGGAAAAATGCAAAATTGGGTTTGAAGTAGTATGCTCATTCTTGAAATCAGAGACAACTGCATTCTTTCATGAATTACTAGACAACTCTCAATTGGTTTCTACTCAGTAATGACACCAGCATTTGGATAAAATAAAAGAACAAAAAATTATATTCTATGCTATCAAAATCTTTTCTGAAGTATTTATTTTTCAGATTAGGCTTTCAGTTGATTCATTTTCATCAAATTGGGTCAAGAATGAGACAAAATATAGCATGAATAGAACAAAAGAATAATTAGAAGTTGATTCTGGACCTGAAAGCCGAGTCACTGTCTTTAAAAATAGAGTGGTTGATAATATAAATTCAAATAATGTAATAAAATTACCAACACACTCATGGCCTAGACTGCCACAGTTTGCCTAATGAATAAGAGATGGTAATTCAAATTATCTCTGTGTTAGACATTCACATACCAGGCAACATAACTTATCATCTATGAAAATAGACTTCTGAGGTAAAACATTAAATGAAAAGTTCAATTAGTCAAAATAATTCTGTTTTTGAGAGAGAGGTAAGATATCAAGGCATCATGGAGATTGAATTTTTGAAAATTTTGTTATTAACTACCCAATCATTGCAAGTTAGCTTGTTCTCTAAGTCACTCACCAAATGCGCATGTGATGTCTCTATGTCAGATTTGCTAAGACATCTACTCAAATATTCTTCTATTTTTAAATTGCATATCCTATTGTTAGGTTGTGAGGAAATTTCATGTTATTGATAGTCCTTACATGGACACAGAGGAAAATTCAATAACATAAAAGTCCAAGTAACCCAACTATATTCTTCAGATTCGTTTCCCACGTGCTTCTTTAAATTCAGCTTTGAGGAAAACTACACAACTCATTTAGAATTTCTAGAATGAGCTCTAACTCATGGTGCTAAATATACTGAAATAGCCTTTCAAATGTTCAAGAGTTCCTAAAATAGAACTTCTTTTATAGAACAGAGTTTAGACATAGAAACTGTGACGACAGTAGAGCATTCACTTGTACTCTTCACACATAACTTCTGCCACTAATAATATCTTAGGAAGTCTTGGTTCTATACATTTAAGATAACGTGTATCTTTTCCTTGCTTTATTAAATATTTACTTTCATTGATAAATAATACTCTTGTATGTTTGAGGACTCACATGCATATATTGATTAATAACAACTTTTAACTATAACTATCATTAAGTAAAGTTGCTATAGACATCTTTGCAAGAGTTCTTTTGCTGAGCAATACTTTAAAAGCACTTGGTTAAATATGCAGGAATACAGTTCATGGACTCTTTGATAACACATCCTGAGTTCTGTAAGGAACTGTCATACTGCCTTCTGAAGTCTCTGATGATGCTTTCAGTTTCTACTGGTGGTGAATAAACTGGAAACCAGCTAATGTCATTGTAACTGTACATAGATTATATTCCTTTTACTCATTTAATCACTTAAGGCCTATTGATGGATAATGCCAAACTGCTTCTCATGTGACATCTTGAAAGTGCTGAGACACCTGTTCAAATATTTTCTATACTTTGTTTTTTGTCATTAGGTTGTAAAGAGATTTGATATATTACTGATATGTCCTTCAAAATACACCTTTTGAAGTATTTTCTAGAAAATTGTAGTGCTCAATTTTTTTCTTAATAGATACCTATACAAGGCATAATCTTTCAAATCTCCCTCCCTCTCCCTTCTTCTTCTTCTTCTTCTTCTTCTTCTTCTTCTTCTTCTTCTTCTTCTTCTTCTTCTTCTTCTTCTTCTTCTTCTTCTTCTTCTTCTCTCTCTCTCTCTCTCTCTCTCTCTCTCTCTCTCTCTCTCTCTCTCTCTCTCACACACACTCTCTCTCTCTCTCTCTCTCTGCCTGACTACTTTTTTAACCACCTGCTTCTATTCATTAGCTGTCCACCTTATCTTCTTTGATGTTGAAAGGGCTTATCCCTCTGTTTTTCTAGTAATGTTATTTAGCAGCAATCCTTAGGGATATCCTTCGGCTCCAAATTTCCTCTATGCTGTCCCTCCCTGTCTCCTTCCTTCTTCTCCTCCCTTCCTCCTTCCCTCCCACTTCTCTCCTTTTAGTCTCCCATGAGAAACTGAGTTCCCAGATTTATTAATGTAGAGTCAACTTCAATTTCTCTTACAACCAAACTTATCATTTCTGTATCAAGTCTATAAAGACATAATGAAAAATTAAATATCAACTAACAATGATTTTAAGCCTTTTTAAATTTATCATTTATTTTTCCATCCATTTATATTTTCCATTTCCTACTAATTTTTCCATCCCTTCCCTCTTTCAAAACGCTTCTTTCAAATTCCCTTCCCTTCTCGCAACCCCTCAAATTGTAAATCCTTACTCTCTTTCCAATCCATGACCTTTTATCCATTGTTATTGTGTGAGTATGTATGTGTATATACATATATTCCAAAATGTAATATGCTCTGCCCATAAAATGTTATATGTATGTATGATTTCAGGGCTGAATATTTGTCTTTTGATAACCAACTGCGTGTTCTCTTTATAAAAGATTATTTCTCAATCTCTCAGCATCTTTCAGGTGCCTGTGGTTCTTTTGTAGGTTTGAGATCTTGTGTCTTTTCTTCATCCACTTTGACATGTCCACTGGTATGCAGAGGTTCACGGCCTCTTTCTTCAAGATATTTAAAGCTATTTGTACCCATCCTCTAGTCCATTCTTTTTTTCATGTTCTCAGATTTTCACAGCATATTCTTTCCCAGAGATTAAAAGCATCTCCTTTTTCCATTAATGTATGGTCCTTTGTCTGTATTTCTCAAGGATAAAATAAACACAACTAAAAATAGGTATCCTACAGTTTCTTTTTTTTTTACCATACTTATGTTGTAAAGCATGATAGAAAGGTCCCTCACTTCAAAATACCCTTCAAATACCCACAAAAATGTACTCTTACGTGGATAGGATTCTTATCTTTCATCTAAGATTCTTGCCTCTCAAGTTATATGAAATCCAATATGAGAGTTGATAAGATGCCAAGGCAATGGAGAATCTGTGAGTCTAAGTATAAAATAATGACATGTAGGTGTTTGTCAAAGAGTATCTTCATTTGTGATCTATTTTATCATTTATCTATAGGGTAACTATTCTTTGAGCATTTCGTACAAGGAAGTATTCAACAAATATTTCACAAATAAATACATTAACAGTGCAAAGGAGGAAATGGTAACATGATAAAACTCCAAGACACATTAACAATATAGTTACCTGACCCTAAATAATACTTCATAATTAAGTTTTTTGACATTCTTGAATACCTTTTCAAATGAATAAGAGTCTGCTAATGCTTTGCCTGACAGAATTTATTCATCTCACATGAGCTTAGCTATGCACGTATATAGAATAAATATACTGTCAAATACTTAAAGATAATATTGAAATCATTTTAAGACAGTTTTCAGTCTACCTACAAACTTATCTTTATTAATAATAAAAACAATTTATCATAGTAATGAAAAGAAGTTACATCTATATTTTAAAATAATTTAATGTGAGAATAATACTTGAGTATATAGAAAATCTTAAATATTTATGAGTTTGTAGGAACTTTGATTTTATAATAACATATGCAGCCTCATGACAGAAATATATTTTCGGATGTTGCAGATATTGTTGGAAATTCCTCACTAGGCAAAATGCATCTAAATTTTAAAACAACTCTAGCCTGGAAATAAAGGAGCAATTTTAAAAATAAAACATTCAGATACAATACAACACAAAGATAACTTGACAGCTATCTGTGGAGAAATGAAAATAGGAAAATACTAGAAGACTTTATTTTCTGTCTTTCTCCACTGGGATTTTATAAGAGAAGAAATGTTTGCATGTATTTTGCAAACAATACAGTTCAGCGAGTGCATCAGTCACAAATCTGAGCCATACTATTTCAGATAGCTGTCAGTCACCGATGCTTTGTCGTATAACATCAGGCACATTGTAGAGTCGATTTTTATGTTCAGAGAAAAGGCTGCAGTTAAATCACACAAGACAATACAGTCCTTTAGAAACACCTCAGGTTTATCACAAACACAATGTGGACTTAAAACTTGGTCATTGTTCATTCAGAGTATTTTCACTGGGTTTAATATGTTAAGAGTGTAATATTCTGCTCGGTAATGTCATCCAAGTTCCATAGTCAGCTGAAGAAGAAGAATCCTCTGGTAAAATTGTGCTACATGACCAATTTTATTTTTAATATTCTTATCTTCTTGAAAAATTAATATCATTTAGAGCACTTATTATAAATAATGAATCACTGTGTTTGGAAATTCATACACATTTATTTCAAAATATATATTGGTCACCTAATATATACAAAAACTCAAATCTGAATTATTATTTATAAAATAAATGATATTTTCACAAATGCAATTACATATAAAACATATGCTGATTAATTTTAAATGAAGAAGCAAAACAGCAACAAAAAGCATAAAGATTTTAAAATAATGTTCAACAAATAAATTTTTCAATGCTACCTTAATTCCGGAAAGAGTTTCATTAATTAAACACCCAGCCTAATCTCTTTCTATACTTAAGTGGTGAGACAAATACCTTGTGATTAGTGAGAGCAGATTCTCACATTGTAATTATAAGAACTCATCTTGGACAAATATTATGAGCTACAAACAATGATTGTGATTTCAATTAAGTACTATCTACCCTATTTGCAGAGTCATTTCCAGATGGCCTATAAAACACTTTTTTTCTATAGTGTCTTATTTTTTAATTAAAATTAAAAATTAAATTATAGTCCTCCAAGACATTTTCACTTAATGTATCAACTTAACTACAGTCAACATGAATTCATCACTATTAGAAAACACATAATAGGAGCTGGAGAGATGGCTCAAAAGTTAAGAGTACTTGCTGCTCTAGTGTAGGATTTGGGATAAACTTTCAGTACCCACAAAGCAATACTGCCGGTTACTCCAATTCCATGGCATTAAATACCACCTTCTGGCCTCTGTGGGCATCCAACATTCACACAATTATCATGTATACAAGCACACAAACGCTCATATGCAATATAGATCTTAGTAGAAATATAAGCAACTATGCAACATAAGTACCATAGGCAAATTAAAAGAATATTATAAAATTAACCATAAATATTTAAGAGTCCTTGTTGCTGGAGTTTATTCTCGGGTTCCTAACAATGGATAATAAACACACTGACATATTTCATAAACAATCTTCAGGAAGAGAATTTGGGGGTCGGAGAAGTGATATCTCACCAGATAGGAGTATTCACACCATCATAGGTGTGGACATGACCATCTAGATACACATATCACACACTTACACACACACACACACACACACACACACACATGCAAATTCTTAAAAAAGTAAATCTTTTTAAAAAACAAAATAATTGGTTAAAGCTTTGGGGGAGAAATGTATTAGACTGGCTAGATAATATATGTGTTTTATACCTTTATGATTAGCATATGAAATATTCACTAACAGTACGATTTCTATCAAATATCAATCATATAAATTCCCCAAATAGCATGTATAAAATTGTTTATGAATACTTTATAACTTAAACATTATAAGTAATAACTGACTTTCTAAAATGTAATGAGAACTCTTTTAATTTTGAAAAATACAAAAAGTAAATAGGATACTGAGCAAATTAACAAATTTATTGATAATGACTGGCCATCATTTAGATAT
This sequence comes from Alexandromys fortis, assembly GCF_014885135.2. NCBI lineage: Eukaryota > Metazoa > Chordata > Mammalia > Rodentia > Cricetidae > Alexandromys > Alexandromys fortis. Next base: position 19,418,866 of record NW_026067912.1, on the reverse strand, counting down.
ATCTGGATCTGAAAAAGCCTGGGATAATACCGGACTCGCTGAACATAGTGGACAATGAAAACTACTGAAAACTCAAGAACAATGGCAATGGGTTTTTGTTCCTACTGCACGAACTGGCTTTGTGGGAGTCTAAGCAGTTTGGATGCTCACCTTACTAGGCCTGGATGGAGGTGGGTGGTCCTTGGACTTCCCACAGGGCAGGGAAACTTGATTGCTCTTTGGGCTAACGAGGGAGGGGGACTTGATTGGGGGAGGGGGGAAATGGGAGGCAGTGGTGGGGAAGAACCAGAAATCTTTAATAAATAAATAAAAATTAAAAAAAAATTATCTCCATATGAAAGCAACAACTGGTTTGTCATTTTCCTGTTTAATATATAGCCAGAGTGTACTTAGTATTCCAAATGATTAGCAGTCTCCAATAAGAGGTGAAGAAGATGGTCAACAGGATGTGAGCATGTGTGTACAAAGTGATGGGTGGGGGTGGGTGTATGTGAGAGAAAGAGGTGGGTGGAGGGAGAGAGGGAGGAGATTGGGGGGCGTATTTTATACTCTTTGTATTTCCATTATAGAAGGAATTCTTGTAGCCCTGTCAAGAAATATGTATAAATAGATGAGACATGAGAATCGGAAAAAAAAAAAAAAAAAACAACTCACAAATCGTATCAGAAGGAACAGAAAGAAATGTTCTGTGCAGTCGCCAAGGACAGCTTCATAGCATTTCCGCTTAACTTATCTACTGGCCCAACCCCCTTCATCAGGGCTCTTTAGAACAGAGGTTACATGTTTGATGTGTAAGTGTAAATCAAGAAGTATCTGAGCGCAGCCCGGCACGCTTGTCTTTGTACACAGAGCACATCCAAGGACACCTGATAACAAGGTTTTTCTCCTCTATTATCAGGCAACTCCAGCATCAAGTGATTTGCCTGCTTGATTATATAGATTTTTGTATCTTAGCAGCAGGTACAAAGAATCAATGTGAAAAGGTCAGTGTGTCAAGGGAAGCTCTGCAAATCTTAGACCAATTGTTGCAGGAATGAAAATTACTCAGGGAGAGACACTGACAAGAGGCAGCCAGTTAAGCTTTCTCCGCAGCACTTAGTCCCTGCTGCTGCGCGTTAATTGCTGCCTTACTATTGTCGTGCATTGCCATTTAGGCTCCCGTCTAACAACGCTGAATCTTCTCAATGCACTCAGCTCCGTTCTCTTTCTATCCTTTTTCTTGTTGCTACTCAATCTATATTAGTGCGCACGTTGATTTGGAGGAGTCTTCTGACGAAGACTTCAGTATTCGCTGTATATTAGATTTTTACTCTCAATCAAGCACAAGACTCTGGAAGCAAAACTCAGTGGTTTGGGGCAAAAGACTGATTACCTTAGTCACAGATTCAATGTTCCCTCTAATTACCAGATGAAAATGAGAATACATAACTGTCAGGATCTGAGCAGATTTCAATGATAGGCCAAAAAACATTGGCGTGTGGGAGCAACATGGGAGTAATTGGTAGGATAAGAGAAACACGCAGGATCGAGTTGCCCACTAATATGCAAGCCACAGCACTGAACCATATTCCCTGCCTTTAGGCCAAAGATACAGGAAAGGAGTGGGTGCAAGGGCACACCAGCCATGTGCAGGATGAACCTCTCCAAAGGCACCTTCCAGCAGGAAGGTAAAGCAGACACCTGTCTCCATTGGAGTGGTGTGATTACCCCCGAGTTTGGACAATTATCATTGTCCAAATGAAAAAGGAAACTGAGCCCATCAAAAGGAAGTATACAGGTCTTAGAGAGGATGCTCAATGAGTGCCTCGCTTGTTATACAAGTATGAAGACTGAGAATTCAGATCCCCAGAAACTACACAAAAGGCAGGCACAAGACAGGAGTTCGCTGTAATCTTGGAGAACTTGGGAGGCAAAGACATGAGATCAAGATTATCTGACTGGAATTTGTGAGTTCAAGATTCTGGGAAAAGAACCTGGTAAAAGTTGAAATGAACCCAGGCAGATGCCCGGCAAATTTGTGCCTCCATACACATACACACATACATGCAAACATGAATACACACACCAGTATTAACGCTTGCAAAAAGGGAAAATATGGTAATGCAGTTGAAAGGAATATTTGGGGTATAGAGCAGTGAAGAAAATAGACTAACTATAAATATTAACCTTCAAATTGTGTGGAAGCATCGAGACAGGATATCCTTTTCCATTAATTTCAAACCATAGCTGATATTCATGATAAGCTTCTTATAGGATGATATAACTATCCTCTAAAGCAAATAAGAGAAAGTGTAGATAAACTACAGGAGCAAACAACAACAAAAAACTTATTGAAAGTTTCCCCTTAAATAATGGGAGCATGAAAAGGGAAGCTGATACTCCAAGGTCAAGACCTTGAGAAAGGGAAATTCCACTGAAGAATAACTTGACATCATAGGCCACTCTTCACAAACATGACAATGCCAGTCTCTATTGAGTGGAAAGTTGACTAGAAGCTGAATGAAACAGCTAATCAATCAGATTTAAAAAAAAAAAAAACAACTTTTCTCAGTTTTCAGACTGGTTTCTACCCAGAAGAGACCCAGAAGAGGTTTTACAATAACATGAACATACAAGAACCCTCGGGAGAGGTTCAATGTATGCTTGCTCTTTATATGTGGTTCAAGCTAAAAGATATATCAACACATAACCAAATATGAAGTAATATATGTTCAAATTATTTCAAAAGTCTATTATATAATAGCAAAAATACAAAGTACAATACACCTTGGAAGACACATTGGGAAACTAATCTGTTTCACTAGGGAGACGTGAAAGCAAATATCCTTAAGGTCATGCAGAACTGGAAAGAGAACAGCTAACATAATTTATGCTACCGATTGTGGGCTGATATGACAGCTTGAAAGAGCTGGAGTCAACGAAGCTATATACGCCAGCCTGGTAGTTCTTGGGATCTTTATTGAGAACACATAAGCTCAGGGGGGAAAAAATCTCCATTCAAGTGAATAAAGTTTCAGCCAGTACAGGGCAACAAATAGTTGAAGTCTTGGGATATTGAAGAAGGGAAGGAATTAGTGTTCCAGAAGGGGGCAGTATTAAGGAGGATTTGTGAAAAGCATAAACTTTTGTGTCAGCAAGCCCTTAAAAGTCAGAATGGAGATACTGAGGGGGAATAAAAGTAGTCTCACTCTAAAGACATCTGAAGTCTGGAGATCTGGTGAAACTACAACCAAGTCCCACCACATCCTCAAATTTCTACGTTAGTGGCATGAGAGATACGGGCCCTTTGTTTCCTTGATCTGCAACAACTACTACCAAGAACTGCATGACTAAAAATTTTAAGCAGCTTACTATAGTCTTTTGGTTAGAAAAAGATGCAAACTTTGATTTATTCAATAGTTCTTCCAATATATAACATCCTGCCTTACTTTCCCACTACAATGTTTTTATGCACCTATGATGAATTCAAAATACAAATTGACAAAATAAATAATCACGAAGACTCTTTAAGTGTTGTGTTGGATAGTTTCCTGTCAACTTGATATAAGTTAGAGTTATCTGAAATGAGGACACCTCAAATTGAGCAAATGTCTCTCTCTCTATGATCTGGCTATATGAAATATTCTTAATTAGTGATTGATAGGGAAGGGTCCAGTCCACTTTGGGTGGCGCTATCCCTGTGATGGTGGTCTTCTGCTCTATTCATAGCATGCTGTTCAAGCCATGGAAAGCAAGACAGTAAGCAGCACCCCTCCATAGCCTTTCTACCAGTTCCTGCCTCCAGGATCCTGCTGTGTTTCAGTCCCTGTCCTGACTTCCTCCAGTGATAAACTACAATTCAGAACTGAGGGCCAAATAAACTCTTTTCTTCCCAACTTGATTTTGGTTATAATGTTTTATCACAGAAATAGAAATCTTAACTAAGACAACTGCTTACATAACATCCTGAGACTCACAATGCATCTTTAAATATTGTCTCATAATTATTTATAAATCCAGTGTAATTTTATTTTCATTAGGTTGCTGTGACATTAGAATTTAATGTATCCCTATCTCCAGAACTCATTACTAATTAAACAAATTCATCCGAACAGTGTCTAGAAAGTCCCATGAATTTCATCTTAAAAGACGCTAAAGTTTTCAAGTTCCAAAGTCCTTGTATACAGTATATATTTTCAGAGATTGTCTCATTTATTTTGACTGTGTCTATATTTTATGATTGCCTATGCAGCATTTTCAACTTTAAAATTAATGTCAATGAATCCTTCTGAAATGCCAGCTGCCATCATAGTTGAATCTTCAATAGGCAAATTGCTCATATTTCATGTCCTAGTTATTCTCAAAAAAGGTTCATCAGAGTGGCATTATACCCTGTTTTACAAGTATGTTGAATTCTTTTTCTAACAAGTAAAAGAGAAACCTTGTCGTCTGTGGTTTGTGTTTCCTTGGGCTCTTCTGTTACTTTCTTCTAAAACACTTGAATAGCAACTACAGAATTATGAGGAGGACTTTAATATAATCTGTGCTGTGATTCCAATTTTATTAATACATTATAACATATATAAACCCTATTATATCTTTCTGGTTAAAGTCATTTCTAAATGAACTTTGATTTTTTTTCCAGCCATTATCTCCCATCAGCAACTGGTCCCAACCTGCTCCATCTGTACATATACATAGTAATCTGGGCTGGATAGAAAAGCCCATCCCCACTCCAAAGTCAATGACAGGTGCACAAATCACTGTAATATACAAAGGCTAGCACATTATCGTTTCATGTTTTGAACAGAAAGAAGGAAAAGAATTACCACTACATTTTCACTATGGAGAAGCCTAGGAATGATTTGTAATAGCAATTTTGGTCTTAAATAGGACAGCCATTTCTCTCTGGTAAGAGCAGAATGTAGGCTCCAAGACAGGCAATCACTGCCTCAAGAAACTTACCAGCTAAGAGTGGTGGTTCAGGAAGTAGTCCTGTCATTCCGGAGACTGAGACATAAATTACCAGGAGTTAAAAGAGAGCCTGGGCTTCCTAGTGAGGCTCAGGGTAGCCTAGGCTTTTGAGTGAGGTCCTGTCTCAATCTAGTAAACAAGCAAACAAATAAACAAACAAATGTAAGTAAAATGAATGAATAAATAAATAAACAAACACACAAACAAATGCACTGACATGATTTGGTCAGAGTAATGATAGGGACAAGAAAGGGCACTGGTGAAACCACAGGGTCAACCCTGTGAAATTCTTCAGGAGAATTTAAAAAAATGTATGCCAGAGTAGGTGTTTAACATTACTTCCTGTTTTTTTATAAAATGTTTTCAGTGTTGTTTTTCTTAGTAAAGAAGCCTAAAAATTTCTTTTGCTAGCAAACATGAGGTTGTAGATTTCTTCAGAAAGAGTAGGAATTATTGATACTATATACTAGAATCTAGCCAATCATTTCCAAGGCAATTTTCTTAGAATTTATTTAAAGTTTAATAAGCTTCACTTATGGTTTTATATAGTAAATGAGACCATGGTGGATTCCTGAAGAAAGAAATCAGTCATTGTTTGTTTGTTCCATGCCATGAAACCAGCACATGAAATGGGCAGAGATTTGTTTGTAATTTACCTGAGTTCTCAATATTCCCTAAAGACAACTTCCATTTCCTGAGTGTGTCTGGAAGGTATGCAGTTGTGATTGTCGTAGTTAGCATTTCTATTTCTGTTAGAAAATACGGTGGCCAAAAGCAACTTGGAGTGAGGTTTGATTTATACTTCCCGAGCACAGTACGTTACTGGGGGAAGTCCAGAGAGGAGCTCGAGTCAGAATCACAGAGGGAAGAACTAAAGCAGAAGGCATGGAAGAATGCCACTTACAGGCTTTCTGCTTATGGCTTGTTCAGCCTGTTTTCTTATGCAAGCTAGGACCGTTATCCCTGGATAGTCACTACCCACATCGACCTGGGCTTTCACACATCCATCATTGATCCACAAAATGTCCAAAGAATATGCTTACAGGTCAATCTCATGGAGATAATTTCTCCGTTTTTGTTTTCCCTTCCCAGGTGACCCTAGCTAATACTGATTTGTCATAAAAGCTGACCAGCTTGCTTATTTCTCTCATTTATCAAGTGTCCATGTAAACATTTTTAGAACAAAAAAAAAATCAAGTCTTTAATAATGAAAATGAGCTACCTATTAAGTGAATGACATGGAAATAACATCTTTAAAATGTCTATTAAATATGAAGGAACCCCAGTTTTACATTTTAATAATCCAGAGTCATAATCATGCACATAGATTTGTTTGTATATTAGATGCAAGTTTCAAGATCACATCTAATTTACAGAGATGCAATAGTATTAGGAGTCACAAAATAAGACTCTGGCTGCAGGCACCTTTAGTTTACCTTCTTGTTAGCACTCTCTAACTATAAGACTTTGGACACATT
>NW_026067912.1:19394325-19412285 GCF_014885135.2 Alexandromys fortis | reverse complement strand
TAAGAGCACTGGCTGCTCTTCCAGAGGTCCTGAGTTCAATTCCCAGCAACCACATGGTGGCTCACAACCATCTGTAATGAGATCTGGCGCCCTCCTCTGGCGTGCAGGCATACATGGAGGCAGAATGTTGTAAACATAATAAATAAATCTTAAAAAAAAAGAATTGAAAGAATGATATATATTGTAGCAGGGATTACATATATATAGTAGAAGAGATTAACTGAGAAGTAAAATAATATATATGTGTGTGTGCATGTGTGTGTGTGCCTGTGTTTGTATATGTTTCATTATCAATATACTGAATGTATACCAAAGTTATAAAAATTAAAGTATTTTAGAATCCTTTATGACCAAATGTTATTTGTGAGAACAAGGCACACTGAGCCTTTATGATATCTTGCACAAACGGTTTTATTTTAAAATAAAATGATTCATTTAGTTTTGTAATTGTATTAGATATAATAATTTTTGTTAACATATGTATGAGAGAAGTGATACATGAGAATTTGATCACAAAATAAAGAATTCTGATCGTATATATTTATTTAAATTACTGAGCCAGTATTTCTTTCTTCTACAGCTGTGGGTGATGAGGAAGCTTTTGTCCTAGGCCTGTACCTACCCATAGTTACAGGTATGCAAAAAAACTCATTTCTGAATATACTATTAACTGAAAATTTTAATAGTATTTAAAAGATACTTAAGTATTTAGTAGATAATGTGATTTCCAATTATGAAAGTTTTATTCAACTCAACAGGAATGCATTTTGAAAGTGTTTCCTATCAAAAAATTCTAATCTTAGAGTTTTGAGGGTTCTCATATTATTTATAATTTCATTCTTCATGAATAAGCCATTGTTATTCATATAAATAGCAATAATAATAATTTAAATTATTTTAAATACTGGGCAATACATATATTTGAATGATTATTAATCCTTTACTACATCAATATGTACTAACTACATATGTTTTTCAAAAGATTAAATTGAGGCAGACTGAGAAGCCAATGATAATGGAACTGTGATTTGTCTCTACTGTATGTACTGGCTTTTTAGGATCCTATTCTATTTGGATGCATACCTTCCAAAGCTTGGATGGAGAGGAGAGGGCCTTGGACTTCCCACAGGTCAGGGTACCTTGACCTCTCTTAGGACTGGAGAGGGAGAGGGAGGGTGAGTGGGGGAGCAGGAGGGAAGTGGGAGGAGGGGAGGAAGTGGAAATTTTCAATGATATTATTTATATAGTAATAAAAATTATTAGAAAAAAAGATTAAAATTGTTAGTTCTCTTGGATAATTAGTGTTTTTATCAGTCATGAGATAGATAGGAATTCTAAAGATCTAGAAGCCATATTATTGCATGAAGATTTTCAGAAACCAAAGCATCATGTCCATCTTTAATACAAAACTAATAATTTACAGAAGTAATCATATCTATATCTGGTATGTGTTTCAATGATACATTATTCATAAATATGTGAGCAGCCTGAATGTCTCTGGTACATAAGCATGTCCCAGAAATGACTGCTTCTCCTGCTCATGCAAATGGCTCATGTGCCTCTTGTTAGATCACCACACAGAAAGCAATAGCTTTTCTTCAAAGACTTCTGCCTTAGCCATTTCTCACTTGCTTCCTACCAGCAACTCCATGCATTGTCCCTTGAGTTTCACGGTATCATGGTAGATGAGCTCTGTCGGAACCCATTCAAGCCTCAAATAGAGATTTCTTCCCCGATTTCAGATGAAAAATGTGAATGCAAGTGACAGTAATTTTTCTTCTTTAGAGCTAAATCCAACGAAAAGCGAGAGTAAGAGAGATAAGAGGAAATATGGAAGGAGATCATAGAGGGAAAAAAATGTTAGCTGGAAGAATTCTTTGTATTTTATGTTACTGTAAAAACTTTTATACATTTTAAATCTAGTCTTGGTTAAACGTTATCAGTAGGATTCATGCACACTACCCACTGGCTATTCTATTCTTAGACAACAAAGACTCAGCAGCACTGTCGCTGCTCAAACTATTTTGTTAATATAGTCGCTTTGAAATTTCTTACAAATAGGGTGTCCTAAGAGGCTTTGCCTCACAAACTGTAAAACACAGCGTGCACACACACACACACACACACACACACACACACACACACACGCGCATCTCCACTACCTGGAGTAAATTATTTCCAAAAGAAACTAATTCACTTTTACAGGAAAAAATACTTTTCTGACTTCCTTGTTAGACATTTTGATTATTATGTGCTTTGCTGTCAGACTATATTAAGAAAAAATATATTCCACCAATTAAGAATACTTTCTATATCTATGAGAAGGGAGAGTCACTATTTTTGGTTTAGGGATAGAAAATCACAAATCACTTCATAAAACTGTAGTACAATGTGGCCTCATCACCACCGTGTAGTGGTGACATCATCACTGATTCAGATGGAATATACGACAAATACCATCTTCATGTGTATTCATCACTCTTTACTCATATTTGAGAGAGGATGAAAATAACATGAAGAGATAGCAAGTTTATAATTATGGCATTGTTACTTGGCGTTTCTGAATAACACTGAACAATATGATAAATTCTCTGTATTCCATAGTGAGTACTAAAGAGTGATAATCGACTTAATAAAATTGAATCATTATTGTAATGTCTTTCCAAACATCTCTGTCATTTTATTTGAAACAACAGTGTCAGCCTTAGAGTAATGATAAATGAAACCTATTACATTATTTAAGTAGCAAGAAAAGCTGTCAGTTTTCAGAATGAAAATTATAGTAAGAATACAAACAATTAAAAAGTCATGGGTTGAAGAAGGGATGGGAGAGGCAGGGAAGGGAAAAAATGTAGAGCTCAATAAAAATCAATAATAAAACTTAAAAAAAACTCATGCAATCACTACAGTAGTGATGTGGGAGTGTCATATATCAATCTGTTGATTTCATTGGTTAAGCAATAAAGAAACTCTTTGGCCCTGATAGGTTAAAACATAGGTGGGAGGAGTAAACAGAACAGGGAGGAAGAGGAAGTGAGCTCAGACTTGACAGCTCTGCTCTCTGGAGCAGAGACGCCAGGCTCTGCTCTCCCAGGCAGCTCCGACCCAGGATGGATGTAGGCTAGAATCTTCCTGGTAAGCTCACCTTGGGGTGCTTACACATATTATTAGAAATGGGCTAAATTAATATGTGAGAATTAGCCTAGAAGAGGCTAGATAGAAATGGGTCAAGCAGTGTTTAAATGAATACAGTTTGTGTGTTGTTATTTTGGGCATAAGCTAGCCAGGCGGCCGGGGTGCTGGGGACGCAGTCCCGCCACTATTATTTCAATACAGTAGTAATCTGAATTCTGAACTTTTTCATTGTTCTGTATTGTGTTATGGCATGCTGCATTGTGTTGTTGGTGTTGTGAGTCAGGGTCTTGAATGCTCTCAATAAATGAGAATGACCTTGATCTCCTAATCCTCCTGCCTCCACCTCCCAAACTCTAGACTATAGCCATGAGCAGCCATCTCTAGCTAAGAGTGTCAAAATCCAACAAAGGGCTATTGACTTTTTTGAGTTGATTGTGTATCCTGCCACATCACTAAAGGTGTTTATCAGTTGTAGGAGTTCTTTGGAAGAGTTCTGAGGGACATTTATGTACACAATCATATTATCTGCAAATAACGAAAGTTTGACTTCTTCCTTTCCGATTCAAATCCCCTTGATCTCCTTGTGTTGTCTTATTGTTATTGATAGAACTTCGAGCACTATGTTGAAGAGATATGATGAGAGTAGACAGCCTTGTCTTGTTCCTGATTTTAGTGGAATGACTTTGAGTTTCTCTCCATTTAATTTGATATTAGCTGTTGGTTTGCTGTATATTGCTTTTATTATATTTAGATATAATCCTTGTATTCCTAACCTCTCCAAGACCTTTATCATAAAAGGGTGTTGAATTTTGTCAAATCCTTTTTCAGCGTCTAATGAAATGATCATTTTTTTTTCTTTCAGTTTATTTAGAGGTCTTTTAGGACTTATAGGCCTTATAGGTCTATTATAATATTATATAAGTCTATTATAGGACTTATAGGTCTATTTAAATTGTTCACCTGATCTTGATTTTTTGGTAAAATCCAAGGCACAAATACTGAGGTGTAACTTAGTACTGTATAAATAGTGAACATAGTATGCCATTTACAGAAGAGGTAAGTTTTTAATACAACTTAGAAAACAAATCTATAGATTGAAAAAGAGAGTTTTGGGCCAGTGAGATGGCTAAGTGCATAAGAAACACTTGCTGATAAGCCTAGTACCCATGTTTAAACTCCAGGAACTACCTGCTGTCATGGAGAACTGCATTCTTCAACCACATTATGGTACCCATGATCTCTCCAAATAATAAACAAATAAATGCAAAACATTTAAAGGATATATGTCATAAATGTTGCCAATAAATGATACCTGATGGACAATACACAGGTTTAACAAATAATCAAATATAAGCATTATTATTTTCCATGAAGTATAATTAATTAGCTTTAATAGATAAAATGTTCAATAAATGATAAATATACTAATTAAACCTGCCATAAATACAGTTATCTCAAAATGATTATATTTTAGGAAGAACATAATCCTGAAACACAAGAGAGTGTTTTTGATTAACTGTTAATAACTTAATCATTTGGTAAAAGTGTACAGAGCGATGCCTTGAATAACTTCAGAAGTCAACTCACACTAATCTTTACTTATCCAAAACTTCAATTGCTCACTTTAGAAAAGTATAATTGAATTAACAAATAAATGATTGCACATCCATGACAACTGTTCCAGAAAGACCTGTGGCGCAATCTAACAGTTAATAACTTGCTCACACCTCTAAGAACAGGACCCTTGCTATTTCCCAAAAGAACATTGTTTTGTGCAGCCACGCCCCTTGAAGAGTTCCATCAATATTTTATTACTAAGCCCCCAAAAATCTTGATCCTACCTTAATCATTTCACCAGAACATTTCTCAAAATTAAACCAATTATCTTCCACCTTACTATTCTCCACATGAACTGCCAACACTTTGCTATTATTCATTATTTTGCAGTGGAAGGAATGAGAATATGAGAAAAGAGGTCAAGACCATGATGGGTACACCCACTAAAACAGTCTACCTGAGCTAATGGGAGCTCACCAACACCATCCAGACTGGGAAGGAACAAGCATAGGACCAAACTCGTCCCTCTGATTGTGGTTGATAGTTTGATGGCTGGAACAGACTGATGGGCCACGGGAAATGGCACAAGGATTTATCCCTACTGCTTGTACTGTTTTATTGTGGGGGGAATCTATTCTCTTTGGATAGATGCCTTGGTCAGCTTAGATATAGTAGTGAGTGCCTTGGACCTTCTACAAAGCTATGTGCTTTACCCTCTCTGAGGAGTGGATGGTGGTGGGGTGGTAGAATATGTAGTGGGAATGGGAGGAGGGGAGGGAGTGTGAAATTGTATTGGTATGTATAATAAAAAAGGATAGTTTGTTTTCTTTCTATAAAAAATTAGAAAGAAAAAAAAAAGCAATGATCCATGAATGAATCTAAAACCCACAAGGAAAGTGTCATTTGTCTTTCAGTCAGTTAACTCACGATCATCATCCCTATTCATGTTTCAATCTTCTTGATCTACCCTTACTGCAAGACTGATGAATTGGATTCCTATGGGAATCAGGAAACATTTCAACTATTAACAGGTAGAATTAAATGGATTCATGAGGAAAGACAATGAAAACATATTGGGTCCTTGGTCAAAATTCTCTATTTACTGGCTGTTTTCTTTTTTTCCTGTTTTCTAAGAACCAACAGAGCGAGGGTAGCATACAGAAGAGAGTAGAAGTTCTCAGTATTTAGTCCTTGTTAAACCATTATAATACCACCTGGTCTGATGCCAGAAACACTGATTCTCACGCTCACTGTACACATACCAAATAGTCAGTTCTTAAGAACTGGTCCAGAAAACTTTTTATTTCATCACATGGCTCTTGGTAAGTGCTTTCAGTTGAGGATATAATGTATATGATGTGTAGTACGTATTGTTTGTGACTTAGATGCCAACTCTAGGCAACAGTACTTGGAGACATACTCAAGCTTCTGGTGCTGTCTTCAGAATCATCCACTCTTTTAGGGGAGCAGGCAATCTTAGCTCCTCGAGTTTCTCTTTCCACTATTCTGTCTCATGTCTTTCTTCCAGTGCAATGTCTTTCTTTTAACACATTGCAGCCTTTCTTCCTTACATAGCTTTGACCCTTTCCACTTAGAATTCCAGGTATTTGGAGGTGAATGTGTTTGCAGGTTTGTGTAGTGGAGGATGGGAGAGTATGAGTGTGTGTTGTTATATGGAGGATGAGGGAGCATGGAATGATGATGATTGGGTGGATGGAGGTGTGTGAGTGGGGTGTGAGAGTGTGTAGCAGTACATAGGGGGAGAACATGTCTAAACTCGTCTAGCACAGAATGCATAATACAGAAGGCTGTATTCCCCTGAGAGGGAGACTTTCCCTACAAGATAAATATGAATCTGCCGTGTGAAGAGGTGAATAGCTTCCGTTTTTACATTGCAGACATGGTTAGAAAATATCATTTATGGTAGAAGTTATTGTGCTGAGATTTCTTATTTTAAAATTGTGAGAATTTGGCTTCATATATGAGGAGCTTCCATGATAAAAAATAGAAGCTATCTTTCCATGGTGGTGTTTGGGTGACCTGAGAATTTTGAATTAAAGGATAAGTTATGTTTGTAAAAAAATAAAGTTTAATTAACTACTTAGCATTAGAGAATTTAATGTACAATTACTAAAGATGCATACATTTAAATTACATTAATATGTGTGAACTTTCTTTATAACTATGAATAACATTATTAATGTGAGAAATATCAGGCAGTTAATACTTCACAGGTAATAAATCTGTCAAATGATTAAATATAATGCCTGTAATTTTCTGGTGGTTCACAGTCATTACTAATATTCAAACCTAATGAAACCTTAGAAAAATTCAAGTGAAAGGAAATTTTTAGCTTAAAACATTTATAACTAATCTAAAACCTTTCAACTAGCAATTTTTAACTAGTCATGACTGTCATCTATTTAGAATCAATATCACAGTAAATATAAATAGAGCAGCTAAAACAGCTAACCCAAATGAGACAGCTCAATGTTTCCAAGCTATAGCTGACATTATTTTTCTCCCAGACAGCCATATAAACTCCCTTTGTCTTATAATCTGGCAAAATATAGAAATTACAGGTAAATTACTGAATTCTAGAATAATATAAAAATAATTATATAATCTATAACTATGTTACTGGAAATATTAAGATTCTAATGTACTTCTAGATAATAAGTTTCTTATATAAAATATGTTCATCTATAAAAGTAAATACTTATATAAGCTTGGAGATTCAGCTCACTTAGGAGAGCTTGTTTAGGAATCGAAAGCCTGATTTAGCCCTTAGCACAAAACACAGACACAGAGACCTGTACATTGTCTAAGAATGTCTACAATCTTATGCCATGATGACAGCCTCTTCTTCGTATCATTAATGATATCTACGAAGATCCATTCTACAAAATATGATAGGATTCTCAATACAGTGGAATTTATAATGAATACTTCTTCTAGTTGTTATGGAGGCTAAGCATTAATAATATATCAAAAATGTTTTGCTCTCTAAAGTAAACAAAAGAAGAGACCTTTAGAGATGGCAACTCATTAATTCCAGGAACATATTAAATGACAAAAATCAATGGAATTTTGCAGAAGTGGTTGACCAAAAATTTTGGTGCAGGACAATTATCCTGGATTATCCAGGTTGTCACAAAACTAAGCAAGGGAAATATTCCTAGTTCTTCCAAACAAAACATGTTTGATTTTGCTCCATAAAACTGACTTCATACATGATTTAATAACCTTTAATTAAAATTGCATTTTTTCATTAAATTTGGCATGATCTGTTATGGGAGAACCTTGACTTGTGTTCTAAGATTTGCGCAATTATATGTGCTTATGGGAGGATAGAGGAGTACCTTTGCAGTCATTCTATATCAATTTCTATCTTGTTTATTGAGAATATGTTTCTCACTAAAGCTTGCAACATTTCAGTTAGACTGGCTAGCCAGAAAGCTACCAGGGCATACCTGTGTCTACCTTCCACTCCACCATACATACATGAAATACGGGATTACATGTTCACTTCGCCATGCACAGATTTCTACGGGTTTTGGGATTGGAATATGTCCTGACTTGAATAGCAAGCATCCTCTCTCACTGATCTATTCCTCAAGTGCCCTGCTCATAATAGCTTCCAATTTTTGAGTTTTAATGAGATTCCAGAGTGTGGAAGTAAGTGGATCTCTGCATTTATATTTGTTTATTTTTTTTTGTGCCTTTTCTTGGGCTCTTTCCCTGCTGATTGTTGATTTAGCCCTGTTCTGATTTGTTTGCTTTTTGTTTTATCTTCTATTTTACTTTGTTATCATAGCTTAGATGCTATGTTTTCTAATGAGAGGTAGATCTAAACAGGAGAGTAGGGGAGGAGGAACTAGGAGGATTAGAAGGTGGGAACAATAATCAGGACATACTGAATGATAAACCAAACAAAGCAAAATGGAAACCTCCATTTTTCAATAAAACAATGACAACAACAACAACTTAAGCAATCAGCCACTTATCTGAGAACAAGAGCTAATGAGCTATGGCTTAGTCTACTCTGGCACTGCCAATAAGTTATTCTTTCAACCACAGTAGTGATTTTACTTAGGTTGTCTTGTGTTAATATAATTAGATATTAGCAGCTCATATTATTTCCTTCTGGGTCCAAACTATTCCAGTAGTTGTACTGTACAGCCATGGGCAGTGCAAAATAAAAGCCATTCGCCTCTCTCCTTTCTCTTTAAGGCTGTACTTGACATTTTCTATTTATAACTATGAGATAAGCTGAAATATTTAATTAAAATCACTTTATACTAGCAGCAAGTTAGTAAATTTGAAAGAAAACCTATTTTTCTAAAAATAAGTCAGTTAGAATAATCAAACTATTGGTATCTTCTCAATTTATTATACTTTCTTTTATTTCATTGATAGTCTGTGAATATTATGCTCAAGATCCAATGTAATCTACAACTACGAGTAGTAAATATACACAAATAAATAAATCAGCAAATATTTTAATAACATGATTTAGTATAGGTAGTTATTTTTTGGCCTGTTCATTTTTTATTATTGTTGTTTTGTTTAGCATTGCTTCACTCCCATCCCTATTAGAAAGAAACTGATTTATATCAGTTTCAAGCTCAAAGTTCCTAGAAAATCTGACAATCATCTTTTTATCTATATTTTTGTTTTGGAAAAAAAAAACAATCCAAATTCCACCCCCTCCCATCTTCCCAGTCCCCTCCCTCTTCCTCCACAGACCCTGCCCCCACCCCTCCAACCTTAAGGAAGTGCCATGCACCCTGCCCTGTGGAAAGACCAAGGCCCTCCCTACTACATCTACGTTGAACAAGGTTTACATCCAAAGCAAATAGGATCCCATGAAGCCGGTGTCTGCAGTAGAGATACATCCCATTGTCATATCAGTGACCCCTCCGTCTGTCCCAGCTGTCAACCCCCTTCAGAGGGACTTGCTTGTTCCTGTGCTTGTTCACTCCCAGTCCAGTTGGAGCTGGTGAGCTACCATTAGCTCAAGCAAACTGTGTCCGTAGATGACCCCTCATGGTCTTGAATTCCTTGCTCATATTCTCACTCCTTCTACTCTTCAACTGGATCTTGGGAGCTCAGTCCAGTGCTCCAATGTGGGTCATTGTCTCTGTTCCCACCTGTTCTCTGGTGATATTTAAGATAATCATCAGTCTGACTACTGGGTAAGGTCAATTCAGATACCCTCTCCTCTATGGCTTAGGGTCTTAGCTGAAATCATCCCTGTGGGCATTTTTCTAGAGCCAGGTTCCTGGTAACTCCATAATGGCTCCCTCAATCAAGATATCTCTTTCCTTGCTCTTATATCTATCCTTCCTCCCTCTCTAGCTTCCCATTCCCTCAAGTTCTGCTCAACTTCCCTTCTCCCCCACTCTACTCCCTGCCCCTCTGCTCCCAAATTTTTGTGTGATTTCAAATTCCAGGTGGGTCTATATTATTAACATTTAAAAAGAGGCCATGGCTTTCTTTGTTTTGGTGTGTGCATGTGCATGGGGTGGAAGGAGAGTTAAGGGGACTGATATAATTATATATTAATATAAATAATTATTAATAAAATATTAATAGATAAATTTATTATACATTGTTTCTGTTTATCTCTTTTGAATGTAAAACTGGAGGGTGTGAATTTATTTTTTTACACTAAAATGATCAAATTAAATCTTCTCAACAAAATTATGACTACTTCGCCTTTTCTATAAGCTTTGTATTTGTGACTATTTATGTAATTCCAGAACACATTTTGTAAAACCAATCTAGTCTATTGTTACAAAGCAATTAAAGTTATATTTTTATTATATGTCAAACCACTCATCCCTCAGATAATCACTCCTAGCCAATCTTGGCAAATACATTAGCATGGTCAATTTTTATATTACTAAGAAGTCAAGAAATATAATTATTTTCTTGTAGCCAAACTTTGTGGTAAATTTTGTGTGGACAGGATTTACAGAGAAAGTTTTTCTCACTTTTCAAAAACATGCAAAAGTATGGCACCTTGATCACGTTCTGAACATATCCCTGTCTCCCTAGGAAACCTGAACTCTTATTGTAGGCCATGATGCAAACAAACATTCAAGATTTTCATGCAGAGAGCTGCAGTAACACAGGTGAAAGGAATCTGGTGCAGCTTTGCCTTCTTTCTGTGGCATTGCAGATACATTTACTTTTGTACTGGATTTCTCTTTCAGCTGCTTATAGACCCACACACCCTAGATAATCCTAAATGGATTTCTAAGCTCCATTATCTCTAGATAGACAAAAAGTCTTCTGGAACATATTGTGGGTGACAGTTTAAAATATCTCAAAGATTAACTTCACAGAAAATTTCTACACACTTATCTTTAGAATTCATTCTGAAACTTATCAAGCTTCTCATGGCTGTAGCTTGTCTGTAATTAAAATAATTATAACAGGTAGTATCATTAATTAGTCAAAGAGCTGCCCATTTATATATAATAAATAATATATAGTTAAAGTAGGTA
This sequence comes from Alexandromys fortis, assembly GCF_014885135.2. Classification (NCBI taxonomy): domain Eukaryota; kingdom Metazoa; phylum Chordata; class Mammalia; order Rodentia; family Cricetidae; genus Alexandromys; species Alexandromys fortis. Next base: position 19,401,078 of record NW_026067912.1, on the reverse strand, counting down.
ATTTATAGACAATAGGTCACATTTCCAATTGTTAGTATAGCATACTTTTTATTTTCAGCTTTGAAGTCTGTGGCAAAAGTTAAGAAGCACAAAGAAATCCCATGCATGTGCTGACTCTATTTACCCCTAACAATCAGGCATCTTCTGCTTCAGTGAGTAGTAGTCCATGTTCCCTATGCTTTTGTATAGGAATTATATAAAACTATAGCACCATTAAGACACAAACATTTATAACTTAAATATCTTAAGAAATGTTTCAATGTGCCCTCTTTTCAATATGAAGGACTTGATGAGGTTTAACGACATGAGATAAGTAGTAGAGGGCATTGAGCCAGAGTTAGGACTCTGGATTTGAATTTTGCTGTCTGCAAAATCTGTAAAGCATAGCAAGCTAGTTAACCATTCTGTGCTCCAGTTTCCAATTTGCAAAGTGGTTTAGCAGGAACATTAAACGTTAACAGATGGTTTGAGCTTGAGATGAAGTCAAGCATATGAAGTACATGCGAAACATACATTTATAATTTTACAGTCTATTTGTCACTTCTATTCCCATACTGTGCAATGATACAGTGATAGAGTGGATAGATTGTTTTTCAAGTCATTAAGATGGAAAAACTTGGTGTTTGACAGTGTCAAAATCTTAGAAGCTAAAATAATAAAAGAGAGAGAGAGATAGGAATGTTCTGAGGTTTAAAATGATACAACCAAGACCAAAATTTATTTTGTCTAAAAAATCTTTAATCATTTCATTTGGAAGCAGTATCAGGCAATAATAAATAAATAAACTAGAATTATCAAATATGTTCAATTCAATTAAACTGAAAAGGAGTGGGGACAGCCCTATCTCACTTTTGATTTTTTTTTTAAACAACAGCAAGCAGATTCTTCACACTCACCAGAAAGGCAACTTTTGTTTTCTTTTTTAAAAAAAATTATTTAATGTTATTTCATGTACATTGGTGTGAAGGCGTTAGGTTTCCTGGAAGTGGAGTTACAGACAGTTGTGAGCTGCCACGTGGGTGCTGGGAATAGAACCTCTGGAAGAGCAGCCAATGTTTCTAAGCCCTGAGCTATCTCTCCAATGCCTCATTTCCATTTCTAATTGAATCATTTCAAGTGTTTCTCCTTTCAGAATAATGTTGGTTGTAGGTATTTCTTATGGAGCCTTCTCTCCAGTCCTATTCTTTCTATGATTTTTATTATAAAGGAATGCTGCGTTTTGTCAAAGGCTTCTAATGCTGCTATTATGTGGTCAGGCGACATTCATATTTAAGCCCATCTATATAATCTGTTCTATGTATTGTCTTACACGTAAAGAATCGTACTAGCCCCTCCAAAATAAACCAGCTTGATCAGGATTAATGGTCCTTTGAATATAGCCTTTGAATTTGCTGGCAAGTATTTTATTGAGGCTTTGAAGAACAATTTAGGTCAGTAGTTTGCTGTTGTTTCTCTAAATCTTGAAAGGACCTAATATCTTCACTGAGGAGCTTATAAAGGTCTATGTCTAAAGAGTAGTGTAAATAATCAGGTAGGGCTGGGACAACCAATACCGTAACAAAACCAGAGCTGGTGCTTTTATTGGCTTATGAATAAAGAAGCTGCTTAGGCCTATGAATGGGCAAAATAGAACAAGGTGCAAATTCCAAGCTGAGATGTAGGAGAAAAAAAGGCCGAGTCAGAGAGACGCCATGCAGCTGCTAAAGGACACGCAGGTTGGAATCTTACCAGTAGGCCACAGCCTAATAATATAAATGAGTTAATTTAAGATGTAAGAGCTAGTTAGAAATACACTTAAACTATTGACCAAAGAATATTGTAATTAATATAGTTTCTGTATGATTATTCTGGTCTGAGAAGCCAGGAAATGAAAGAGCAGTCTCCTCCTACACAGAGCCAAGTAACTGTCTGTGAGTATGAAATACCAAAGATACAAAAGTCCTTCTCTCTTCCTCAGTTATGCTCCCAAAGTCTGGTAAGGAAGCTGGATTAGGACTTTCACAATAAGGGCGCAACAACAAGAAGAAAGACCTATAATTGTAGTCAGAGGCCCCTGGTTTTCCTCTGATGACCCTTTACACATATCAATCTTCACAGAAACGCCAAGCAAACAAGTCAAAACAGATGAACTTAAGCTTGAGCACTGGGAAAAGGGCTCTGAAATCTAAAAAACTCTACAATATATTTTACTTTTTATTCTTAAAAAAAGGAGATAGAGGAATGTAGATGACACACAGCATATAAATAGAAGAAAATGTTTAAAAAATTGTCACAGCTATGTTCAACAAAATAGGAAAACATTTTGCTCATGAAAAAAAAAGCATTCAAAAGAAAACTAGAATGCTAAAACAGGAACATAGTTCTTGAAAATAGAACACACGTCAGGGGAAAAGAAATCAGGACAAGCATTTGGGAAGAAACAAGACTTTTTTTTCTTCAAATTGATTCCCTGAAATGTGTCTTTTTAGAGAAAATGAAGAGACCCTATCCAAGGGTAGGAAATGTATCTAGACTTAAACACTAACACATGTATAACAAGACTCCAGTCAGGGAGGCAGGTAGGCTAACTGAAAATCTTTACCTGCCCTACCTCTCTTCCAAAGAGAACCCGCCACTCTCATAACCAGCTCTTAGCAGATCACCTGTAGCAGACTCTCCTCCCCCACATATTTTCTCCTCCAACCCCTTTTTCTGCTACCCATTGCTCTATTACAGTCCCAAACTCCAGCAAGCACTCTCTGGGAACCGAGCCACCAAGTCTGCCAGAGAAGAAAGTAGGGCAGCAAAGCAGTTGTATGACCTTCACATCTTCATTATTCTGTGCTTTCCACCAAATCCAGTCACCCAGTTTCATCCCTGTAGCAGGCTACCAGTTATGTCCTTTCCTCTCCTCTCTGCTACCATTCCTAGTGGACTAAGCAGATCTTAATAAAATAGCCTACTTCCCTCCTTCCTGTGGAGATGCCTCAGTGCCTCCCAGCTAATGCCCATTTCCAAGGATCAGCTCCCAATACCTAGAAAGGCATTGTACCTGGAACCCCCAATGACAAGGTCTACTAGGATCCCAAAAGAACTCCCTACCAGGCAACACACAGCATTCATTCATATACTCCTAAGAACCAGAGAGTACAACAGAACCAAGGTAAAAAAAAAAATGCTAAGAACCAGAGAGTACAACAGAACCAAGGTAAAAAAAAAATGCAACGAACAAAGATAGGAACAAATATTAGTATCTGAAAATAAAAATATACCAAACACAGATGCCTAGGTACCAGTGTAAAAACACAATAACAATCAAGACAGCATTTCTTCAGTAGATCCTAGCAAACCTGCCACATTAGGCCCTGAGAATTGCAACATAGTTGAAACACAGCACAATGACCTTAACATAACCTCTATAAATATGACGAAGTTCCTTAAAGAGGAAATGGTTTCTTAAAGAAACGCATGAAAACACAAACAATAGAAGGAAATCAATATAACATTGTTAAATATGAAAGTTGAAGTAGAACCATTCAAGAAAACCAGACTGAAGAATATCTGGAAATGAAAACAATAAGAACATAAATAGGAATCTGAGAGACAAACCTCACCAACAGAATATAAGAGATTAAAGGTACTAAAGACTTGATAAAATAAATTAATACTTCAGTGAAAAATGTAAAATCTAAAAAAAAAAAAATCCTGTCACAAAACACCCACGAAATCTAGGACACTGTGAAAAGACCACAGCTGCAGCTGAGAATAATAGGAATCCAACAAAGAGAAGAAAACCAGATCAAAAACACAGAAATATTTTCAGCAAAACAAAAATAGAATGCCCTAACCTAAAGAAGGAGATGTCTATACAGGTATAAAAAACGTATAGAGCACCACCTAAATTGTATCAATATTCCCCTTGGCACCTAATAGTCAGAACACAGAGAACAAAAAATTATTAAATATGCAAGTGGGGAAAGACCAAGTAACATAAAAAGAATTTTTAGCATAACATCTAACTTCTCAGTGGAGAATCTAAATGCTAGATTGGTCTGGATTGTTTTTCTACAAACTGTACGAGACCACAGATGCAAGTCCTAAATATTATACCTAACACAACTTTTAGACACATTAGACAAAAAATAAAACATTACATGATAAATCCAAATCTAAGTAATTTCTATATAATGCAGCCCTACACAGGGTGCGACAAAGAGACTCAGAGACTGTTCAACACATGTAAATTGATGCGTGTAATCTCTTTATAAACATACTAAAAGGCAATAACTTTGTAGTTCTCATTAGATTCAGAAAAGGTCTTTGACAAAATACAACACTTCACAATAAAACTACTGGAAATATTAAAGATACAAGAGACACACCTCAACAGAAATTCCACTAAAATTAGGAACAATACAAGGTCTACCCTCTTCATACCTATTCAATTACTTGAAGTCTTAATGAGAGTGGTAAGATAACTGAAGGAGATCAAGAGAGTATAACTTGGGCAGGAAGAAATTAAAGTTCTTTATTGAAAACAATATAAGAATATGCATAAGTGACCCTTGAATTCTACCAAGAAACCCCAGCAGTTGGTAAAATTTCATCAAATTACCAGGTACAAAGTTACTATGCAAAAATCAGAAGCCCTTCTATATAAAAATGACGAACAGACAGAAGTAGAAACCAGGGAAATACCTTTCACAATAACCTAAAATAATATAAAAATCATCTGGCAAATTTAATCAAGCAAGTGAGGAAACTTCTATGATACAATTTTAAGACGCTGAAGAAAGAAATCAAAGAAGATAAGAGAAGATGGAAAAAAAATCTCCCACACTCATGGATTAGTAGGATTAACATAGTAAAAACGACAATCCTACCCAAAGCAATATACAGTTTTCAGTGAAATCCTCCTCAGAATTTCAACAAAATTCTTCACATACCTTTAAAGGAATTTTTTTTAACTTCTATGGAAACACAAATTACCAAGCATGGCTAAACCATTCTTTGGAGGGTGGGGGCAGAAAAAATATTACTTACGATCTGACTGAATTCTTTGCTATTCTGGGAGCTCTGCTAAAGTCATCTCAGTCGCTGCAAATCATGTACAAGTTGATTCTCACCATTTTTTATTTCAAATTGTACTACAGTTGTATAGTTGTAAAAAAGTTCTTGGTACTGGCACAAAAGCAGGCATGTTTATCAATGGAATGGAACCGAAGACCCAGACATAAACCCACATACCAATGGACACCTGATTTTTTATAAAGGAACTAGAAATTCACCCTAGACAAAACACAGACTCTTCAGCAGACAGTACTAGTCAAACGGGGCACCTGCACATACAAAATTCCAGAAAGATCCATACTTATCAGACTGCAGGAAACTCAGATTTAAATGGATCAAAGACCTTTATATAGACATATACACACTGAACCCAATAGAAAGGAAAGGTGGGAATAGCCTTGAGGTCGTCGGTATACTAAAAGTCTTTCTCGCCATAACAACTTTAGTAAAGAATTTAAAGTCAACAATTAATTAATTAAATCTTATGAAACTGAGAATTTTACACATGTCAAAGGGCACCATCATTAGGTCAAAGAGACAGACTAAAGAAAAGGAAAATAACTTTGCCTTTGTACATCTGGTAAATGGATAACATTCAAAATATATAAAGAACTAAAAAGACAGATGTCAAGAAAATAATCAAGTGAAAAGATGAGGGCACAGATATAAGCAAAGAATTCATAACAGAGGGATATCAAATGGCTGAGAAGAACTTAGAGAAATGTCCAACCAACATCCTTCATCATCAGGGAAATGTCAACCAAAACTACTCTGAGATTCCATCTTATACCATCAGAATGTCTAAGATCAATAAAACAAGTGAGTTAGTAAGGATGTGGAATAATTGTTGCTTGAATTTAAAACTTGCACAACCTCTATGGAAATCTCTATCTACAAGATATGCTAGAACAACGGTGGCACAAAACTCATGGGGATAACCAACAAATATTTGATTTGACTTAAAGACTAGTCCATGAGATAAAATCCATATTCAACACTATTTTAGTAAGCGTTGAAAAACCTGAGACTAGATAGCCCAGGGACCTAGGCTGCAACCAAGTACTATTCTTTTATTAGAAGCATGTAGCAATAAAATGACTCCTATTGATATTGTGTTATAATCATAGTTCTGTGTCTAACTTAGGCATCAGAGAGGTCAGCTCCTGCAGCATATGGGAACAATTACAGAGATCTACAGTCAGACAATATGCAGAGAATGAGAGACTTTGCAATATTTGGCCCTGAGTGAGATATCTCCATTAAATCACTCCAGTCAGAGATCAGTGTTCCCTGCAGAAGAGAATATTAGCAGCTAGAAGGGAAAGATGACACCAAGCAAACAAGACTGTCCATATCACCAGAACCGAAGCACATGTGAACTCAAGAGATTGGGGCATCATGCACAGGCCTACATGGGTCTGCACCAGATAGGGTCCTAGGGCTAAAAGAAATAAACATGTGCCCTAGTCCTAACCCTGAAGCAATCTCCAACTGATAAGCACTTGCAAATTAAATGTAGTTTTATTCAGGAATCGAGGAATTCTCACTGGGGAAACAAACTACTCAGAGGTGGACTGCAGGGCTGGTAGCAACTAGGCAGGAGAAAACAAACTGAATGGCATCCTTGAAGATTCCTTATCTCATAATGTCCTGTCAGGGCCTTTTTCTTTCTTTCTTTTTTTTTTTTGGAAAAAAAATTATGTT
>NW_026067912.1:19384501-19394313 GCF_014885135.2 Alexandromys fortis | reverse complement strand
ATATACACATATATGTGTGTGTGTGTGTGTAGTTTTCTTACATATACATATAAACTCATGTAATATTTTTTTCTCTCTTTTACTCTCCAGATCCTTTGTGTATATATTATGACTTCCAGTTTAGTTTTTCTATGAGATTCCTGAGTATGAGAAGGAGTGGGTATCTCCATCTAAATCTTTTTCTTCTGCCTTTTGGGGTTCTCTATTCCCTCTACTTGTTTGATTTGTCCTAATCTGGTAAATTAGGTTTCCCCTTACTATATTTAATTTTATTATTGTCCTTTATATCCTGTCTAATGAGAGAAAGAAAGTTGGTGGATCCTGAGAGCAGGCAAGGTGGGGAGAAACTGGGAGACAAAGATGTAGTGAAAACAGTAATTAAGATATATTATGTTAGAAAATAAAATAAAAGGAAAAAATAATAATAGTTTGTCAATGAGCCAACAATCTTAAGTGGAATAGTGTACAAAAAATAAAAAAGACAGTTCTCATTGACAACATACAGATCTTTTAAACTTGTTTTAAAGAGATTATTACACACAGTCTACATGCTGGCATGTTGGACCAATCAGCTCTTGAATTTTTGTTTCCTTTTTCCCGTCTACCAGCTTCATAGTCACTGAAGACTAACATAACTTCTGAGTTTCATCAGAACTACCTGAGAGTGAAAAGCTGGACCAAAACATAATACTTAAGATATGTCTTGGTTAATGTCAAATGTCAAATATAACTAAAATACATACTGGTACCATGTACTGCGACTGTAACTTAATAAACCTGACTGGTTCGTAAGTGTTTGATAATATTCTGTGGCTGGAATACGGAGGAGTTAGGTATTGGGAACCATTATACCTGGAGCATGTTGCAGACACAGATGCAGATATTTAACACTCCATTCTCTTGTGAACTGATAAACCATAACTGAGAGAAATGCAGAGTGACAAACTGGTCAACAGGTTTCATAAGGGAACAAGGATTCTATGACGAATTTGGAAAGGACCCCCTTATGTGAGGTTTTGTTCAATATGACATATTTCTGCCTGTCGCCTGAAAACTGTAATGAACATAAAATTAAAGATAATAGACTACTTTGTTTGTAAAAGTGGCTTTCGAGAACATTCTGGTTCCTGCTGAGAAAGCATTTGCAATTGTTGAATAAATCAGCATCGCTGAAGAGAAATGTCCTGCATTTTATTGGGACAATAGAAAAATTGTCCAAAGGGCAAAATCCTACACATTGGAAGCTATATTTGTGAAGATTCATATCCATTTAAAAAGAGAAAGCCTAGACCGAAGTGGCATCTCAAGACCAGTTGCATAGAAAAAATGTTTCCCAGGGTCAAGGCTGAGAGGCTGAAAGAGCTGTTGTCCAAGGGCCACACCACACTGTCAGCTGACAGAGGAACCAGGCAATATCATCAAATCAGAATTGATTTTGCAGGGATGGAATGCATAGGATTGAGTCTTCCCTGGTTAGATTTTTTTGTCAACTTGATGCGAGCTAAAGCTATCTGAAAAGAGGAGCTTCAGTTGATGAACTGTCATCAAGAGATTGCCTATAGCCAGGTCCGTAAGGCCATTTCTTGATTAATTATTGATGTGTGTGGTCCCAGTCCAATGGGATCAGTGCCACTGCTTGGTGAGTGGTTCTCGGCCATATGATAAAGTGTGCTCAGCATGCCTTAGGGAGCAAGCTGATATGCAGCTTTCCTCCTGTGGTTCTACATCTAGGTTCCCAATTGAACTCCATGCCCTGATTTCCTTCCATGATAAATTGAAAGCTAGAAAATGAAATAAGCCTTCTCCCCATGTTTCTTTCGATCAGTACGTTAACAAAGCAATAACCGCAAACTTGAGGCAGTGGTTCATGGCTTCGTACACAATGATTTCAGAGAGCAGTGGACACTAAGCAGTATGTGTCAGTGTCAGAATCCCAGCAAGGCATTGACAGGAAAATAACTAAGTTAACAACACTCATTAATTTAAGACTGAAACCTTATAAACTGAACTCAAAGGAGTCACCTTTTTTAAAGGTCTAGAGAAGCAGGCTTCATCCCTTTGCTTTCAAATCATAAATTAGGTTTAGCTAAGAGATTCATGCCACAGACTTGGTTATAGTACAGGGGAATATAGGGATTGGGTAATATATCTTTTTACCTTGTAATTATTAGGACCTGAATTTATTTGATCCTGAGGATCTAGGTTTAAAATAAATAACGGGTTATGATGGCTCGTAGTTGCAAACCCAATGCTGGAGAAATAAAGGGAGGTAGTTTCCTGTGGCTTGTTATTGAAGTTAGATTTGGTGAATTCTCAGACAGTCATTAAAAAAAAAAAAGATGATGGTATCTGATACCTGAGAAACATTATTCAAGTTTATCTTCTGGCCTCCACATGAATAACCACACACTCATAAAGACATAAATATAATTAGATGCATGCATAACAAGTTCCCATGTCATATTCACCAGCATGTAATAGATGTTGTGTGCCTGGAATACAAGATGCTGGCCTCAAACTGACAGCTTTGTCAAATGTTCCTATACAGGATGCCATCATTGTGTTCTAACATCTAATCACAACCACTGAGCAGTTAATGCCTCTCAAATCATTACATTTAAAGCTCTGGAGCAATCCAATCTGGGTCCCTCATCAGTATCTGATGTCTATCGCAGGACGTACACTGCAAGTAATGGCAGTCTTTGGACCTGTAGTAGACTATGCCACTGACTTTCTGTAGAGTATAACTCCATCCCCTGTTGGTTGCATAGCACAGATGAAAGATAAGGGTGTTTAAATGCTTCAGAAAACAGGAAAATGGATATAGATGGGAAAAGCGAAATGAAGAATGAAATAAATGTAACTAGTATAGAATTCCTACATCTGGAAAGTATAAAACATAAAACTTCAACTGAGCTAATACAAATTTGAAATCATCAGCTGAGTAACCATAATTGAAAGGATTTCTAATGGTTTATATCTACAGTATCTTATAGATAGAAGATAATATGGGTTTGAGGGAAGCATAAGCTACATTACAAGTTCTAGGCCAGACTGTACTTCAAAGGTAAAAATAAAACAAAGTTAAAGATCTATAACCGCCAAATGGAATAGGTAAGTGAACTGTAGAGTCCCTGAGCCTAAGTGCTTTACCATGAACTCAGTATATAAGCTAAACCCATGGTTTAAGGGTTATATAATAAGTAAATATCCAGTAGTCTCTTAGAAAGAGGGAAAAGTTTATTTGAAAAAAAAAAAAAACAGCATGTCTGTCCAACATCACATTGGCAGAAAGATGTCAATGAATGCTTTTGATTTTCTAAATAAAAAAATACCTCATAACTAAAACATTTCAGCCATGACAGAAGTGAGAATTTCTTAACTGTGTCAATCAAGTATGGGAGAATAGTAAGCATTTTTCAGGCATAAAATCTTGAGCTTTTTATAGGATTTTCCAGGAAGTGACTAGAATATTTCCTGAAGCAATATGTCTAAGGAAGAGGCAACAACCAAATAAAGGATATTGAAGACTCAAAGAGGAGTTAAGACAAAATACTCCAGAATGGTGGTAGAGCAGTATCTAACTTGGCAACTTTATATGATGCATAGTAAATTGGTCTAAAAAAAAAAAAACCTATCTATGCAAAACAGTACTGTGACCTTAGCTGAATGAAAACAATGGAAATTTTTTTCCTTAGTGAGTGAATCCAGACAGAGTAAACACACACACACACACACACACACACACACACACACACACACACACACCATATACCACACATAAACCTCATACCACACACACATACATACCCACCCACTATACACACACACACGACTATACAGTGTGAAGAAGGAAACAGTGCTAACATACTAACAAAGAGGGTCCTATACTGTCAATCCTGCAACATCAACATGGGAGAAAAGACTAGAAAATTATTTTTACAGAAAGATTTTATAGAGCAGTGAAAACTAAACTGACGTGAATAAGGGAGTAACACACACCATTTCTAATGGACCTTTATGAAAATTGTAATGGAATTTTATGAGACATAATGGATGAAAATTAGTAACAAATATGGAGGAACTAAGCAGGTAAGAGCTAATTGTATAATGGTGACTTTAGGGATATAAAAAGAAAATGGCCATTACACAAAATATGCTTTATTCAAAAAGAAACAAGGGCGCAGGTTTACTACTATAAATCTCTTCCATTTAACAAAATTGACTAAATATAATGAAACATGGAGCAAAGCAAAAAAGATGTGTGCTGTGGGAAGAAGCCCACCCTCACCTATCATAACAGGAGCTGAAACTTAACACCACGATCTGACAATGTAGAGCTACCAACTTTCTCCTTTATTAAAAAATGTAGAGATATAAAAAATCTAGGAAAATTATAGCAAATGTTATAGTTGCATCAAGTGAAATGAAATAGACAAGGAATTACAATGTTTACTTTGGATCATGAACACCTTTGAAGTCATAAAACTATATTAAAGTTATTTTGACAAATTATCAATTAATTTGTGAAAAGTAAAAACAGTAGACAACATTCACTAAATTATTTTTTACATACCTAGGGACTCACCAGTAAATGGAGTCATGTCAAAGATGTTTTATTCTTACCCAGATGTGTGTAATGTGTACAGCTGCTAACCCACAGAGCTGCCTCAACCGCCTGGGTTCCTAACCTCACAAGACTGCTGGGAGCCAATTTGAATGGCTGCCATTACAAGATGGCATTTGGCCCTGGCCTCGCTTGATAAATAACTCAATATTAAGGTTGCAGTTCTTCCACCAGAAAACAGGGTGAGTTGTTGTGATCTAGCTGCCCACACTCCCCCTGGCCGACAGGGGAACTTCTTTGTGGTCTGTAATTGACAAGGATGTTTGCTTTCTTTCTGGCCGGTGGGTCTCCAGAAAAGCAGTTAAAGTATCAAAGTATCAAAGGTACTCCCTATATATAAGCAGACTCCCTATATAAGCAGCTGCAGGTCAGAGCTCTGGGCCCCTTGCTTTCTGCTCTCCCTACAACCAAGAGGCTCCAATAAAGTGTGATTTGGGAAGAATCCTCGTCTGGTGGCTGTTCTTTCCTGCTGGTCAGGGAGTTCGCCGCACAAGACTGTTTTCTAGTGACACTGTATGCATTATTGGATTTAAAAGAATACGACTTTAGCTCAGTAAAGAGCCCCTTCCCATCCAAAATAACAACCCATAATCTATGAAAGACTACCAAAGTTTGGGTTGGGGCTCAGTTTAGTCTTGTTTATTTACTGAAAGCCATGTTTTTCTCCTCTCATTTGGAGAAGTGTAATATAATTGATTATATCTTATAAGGGACAGCTGCCATTGTCTTTAGAGTTTCTAATGACTGAACTTGGCTATTTTATAACATGTGCCATTTTAAATATTAGTAATGTCTCTGGGGTAAAGCTCTATGTGGCTATTGATAGCTTTATTAAAAAACAGAAAACTTGAGATGTATAGTACGTTTATCCTATTTTTCCTGTGGTTCCATGTGTCTGTTATAGATTCTGCCAGCAAGAATGCAGCCACATAAATGATTCAAAAAATAATCATAACACACATAAACATCAACCTCCTTTTAAAAGTAAACATTTTAACCTAGATTGTTTCTTCAGAAATGGCCATTGGACTATTCTGCTATGGCTGAGTTATTGTTAAGATCTTTACACATGTAATAAAAATTAAACCTCATGTATGAGTATGTATGGTGTATCAAATCACTAAAGTATATAATATATATAATATATAAACATATCCAGTTTTTTTATTATTAAGAAAATGATATTTTTCTTTGATTATAGTGTCTTTCTTTCTAGTCAAACTGAGTAGTTACTTGAATTCAGCAGTTTCACTACAGAAATGAAAATTGTGCTTATGCAAGTGGCAAGACATATTTCAAGTTTGATTTGCTTTTTAATGAGCAATCAAAAAATATATTTCATTGTTATTAGATTGAAGACTAAAAAAGTGATAGAAGAGAAGCCTGGATATACTGACTTTGAGATGCCTATCACACAATTAAAGGTGGTTATAGCTAAGCAAAAGTTTGATCCCTGTGACTCACATGAGAGACATATCACAACACTTAAAGTTGTCCTCTGATCTCCACACAAGTGTGTTGGCACACATACAACCACATCCCAATAGAGAGAGGAGAGAAAGAGAGAGAGAGAGGTGGGGGGGGGATAGATAGATGACAAGTACAGAGAGAGAGAGATTTAAAAACAATGCAATAAATTGTACCTTGTGTTACCTTAATTCAAGGGCAAATAAGGAAAAGGAACCAAGATAGTAAGTTGAGATGGAGATGCCCAGGTGATCTGAGGAAAGGTAAATACAGTTTATGAGACACTACGGGAGGGGAGAAAGTTTACTAAATAAACAGAAGGTTCAACTCTCAAGACCCAAGATAGAGCAACATGTGCTGATGTGAAAGCCAGCGTGGGAATCAGAAGACAACATCGGTGTAGTGGAGTGCTGCGGGTAGGGCCTCACTTCCCATATCATCACTTTTAGCTCTCCCTCTTGCCACTGCTGTGTCCTCGAGAAAGCAGTTGGAGTTGTTGAAGATCCTTTTTGTTTTCATGAATTGAGATTTTAGAAGAAGCCTGAGGCAAGAATAAAGAGCGTAGATGCTATCAAGTGTCCTAAAATGAATAGGGCAATTCTCCATGGTAGAGTTCCTGGCAATATATCTGCAATGAAACAATGGGAAACTCTTTTGTAAAGGACTAATTTAATATATCCTAGTTCTTCAAAGTTTATGAGCCATATAGTTGAAGCCTCATGAAATTGCATATCTAATTCATTTACCCAATCATGTCTAATTATTAGCCTATTTCTGATTATATCTTTGTCACAATGAAAATGAGCACAATAGACAAGATGCCTTTCACCCTAGGCTTCCTGTGCATTTATAAGCATTGGGTAACATAATCCATTTATACTGATGCCTGTCATTTAGGAAAAAAGGACCTAAAGACATATGCATATTTTAGTTCATATTTGAGAACATTTAGTATATTATATTTTCTTTTAATAAATTTTCACCATTGAACATGAAACTGATTAAATTAATTTCATTAAATTGTCAAACTTATTGAAAATAATTTACTAGATAACGTAAACAAGGTAAAACTTTGTTCTGAAAAGTTAAAAAAAATCAGAACATCATTGCAAGAAGCAACAACCATCAAAAATAATTATAGTGGAGGGACCGTGTGGGGAGGCGGAGAGAAAGTGGGGTGCGGGAAATTTAAAAAGATGGGGAAGGCGCTCCCCTTTTTTCTTAGCCCCTTTCCTGTTGATTTCTGGACCAACGCTCCTTTCTCCTTGGACGAAGAAATTGAAGACCCTGCTTTATTTAACAGTCGCCGTAGGGGAAATGCCATCGTTCTTCCAGAAGGAAGATCCGGCCCCGGACCTTGGATTCTGAGATCAGTGCGAGGTCCCGGCTTTGCGCCCTGTCCGCCCTGGAACTGGATTTATCATCAGTTTAGAACAGCTTGGCTACGATGTGTGGTGCGGATGGATGGACGGGCCTCGCAAGTGCAAACAGGACAGTCCAGGTTACCTGACAACGCGATCAACCCTGCAACAGCTCTCCAGGATCAAGCCTAGATCTCTCACCAACATGGATAAAAGCACCAAGAACGTCTGGATCATTGTAGAGCCTCTCTCCAGAAAATGATGACAAAAATTGAAACCAACCATCACACCAGGATCCTTGTTTCTTCTGTGGCAAGACCAAGATAATGATGTGGGCCACAGTCATCTGGCACTGTGGTTTCTTCATGAAAACAGTGACTGGCGGGCGGGTTCTGGACCTTCACCACCACCTCAGCTATCACAGTCAAATCAGCCATCAGAAGACTGAAGGAACTGAAAGACCAGTAGAAGTTCTACCGTTTAAGCAGCCATGGCCTACAATAAATGAGTTAACTCATAACAAAAGCAAAATAAAGAGTGTTGTTAAGTAAAAAAAAAAAAAAAAAATAGTGTGCTGACTAGCATGTTTCATTCAGAACTCAATAACATTTTGGATTTCTTTCTTTTACAAAGGAAATTTTGGATTTGGTCTTTTAATTAACTTCTCTGAGTAATAAAAATGAATATGAAATTTAAAAAGAACTCTAGTCCCTGAAACTAAGAAACCAATAACTACTTTTGGTGAGAAGCTCTTTGTAAGGAATTTTTATTCCATATCATGTGTATTTTATCATAATTCTCAATTTACTCATTCTTCCATGCTGCAAATGTATCTTCTACCCTATGATAATTTTTCTGAGCCCTGAGTAAACAGAGTGGGTATGTCTTTTAAATCATGTTGAATATGTCTCTACTTAACTGATTTTATTTTTCCCTAAAAATTTCTTGCCGCTATAGAGAGGGGTTGTTTTGTGAAAACGCATTCCATTTCACGCAATTAGTTACCCCATCTCCACAAGTGGAATAGCAACCAAAAATATATAAATATGATGTTATTAGTGACATACTTCATGTCTCAGGTATATTTTGCAAGGCTAGTTGTATTTATTGCTATTAGTGGAAACTGAATTATATATAACTTAGTATGTTAACTTGTCAAAAAAGATTTTAAATGTAATCTAAATGCTTCTAGGGTTTATATCCACCAGTGGTTCCATTGTCACTTGAGCCACAGGACACTGCTGCCCTGCAGTGTCCTGTTTCCCTTATTTAGTGTGCTGTAATGAAAGAAATATGGTAGGATTTCTGTGATGCTAAGCATATATTAAATATTATTGCTAAAGCATGAGTCCCAGACTTATTGAAATAATGCATACATGGAAACATGAGTTCCTCAGGGAGATTTAAGTTGGAATCTTACCACAGTCACGTACCTACTTAGTCATCCAGTTTTCTTAACTTCTTCAACTTCAAATCATTCACTTCCCTGACCTTACTGAGGATGAAATGGGATAGTCAGAAGAGAGTACCTAGTATCAATAACTGCTTCACAACTATTAGGTGTGGTGTTCTTTAGTTATATAATAAGTTTTCTTTTAAAAAGTAATAGATATGTATTGGATATTCAAAAATTGTTGCCAATAATTACTAGATAAAGATTTTTGCTTGTTTTCTTAATGAGTTTGATGTTCTAAAATACTGTCATGGTTTGGGCAACGAAAGACTATCATGTGCAGTATAAAGATGTATTAGGAGGCTAGAGAGATGATTTAGTAGTTAAAAGTACTGGCTAATCGTCCAGAGAATCCAGGTTTAATTACCAGCATGCATGTAGTGACTCACATTCATCTGTTACTCCAGTACCAGGGGATCTGAAGCTTTCTTCTGGCCTCTGTGTATGTGGCCAGGCACACACACTGTGCAGAGATATGCAAGTAGGTAAACATTCATTCATATAAATCAACTTTCTAAAATGTGTCTTTTAAAAAGAAAAAAAATGTGTTAGAAGCATGGTTGTTTTGGGAAACTTACTGTAACATGACATTTTTATTTATTGCTTGAAAGCTCTATCCAGATCTACAATATGTTTTATTCAAAACTGCCCCCTGTTGAAATAGGAGCGGCGGGGCTGCGTCCCCGGCACCCGGCCGCCTGCATGGCTAGTTTATACCCAGAAATAATTACACGGAAACTGTATTCTTTCAAACACTGCCTGGCCCGGCTAGGTCCAGTTCCTTATTGGCTAGCTCTTACATATTGTTCTAACCCATTTCTAATATTCTGTGTAGCCCATGAGCTGGCTTACCAGAGAGGATCTTAACCTGCGTCTGTCTGGAGTGGGAGCATCATGGCGACTC
>NW_026067912.1:19351701-19384001 GCF_014885135.2 Alexandromys fortis | reverse complement strand
ATATGGTAATATATAAACATTTTCTAAGAAAATTTTGTTTTCCAGGAATTGACAGAAACGAGAACTGTTGAAAATGAATATAATTGGAAGAAATAGTAGGGTCGGTAGAACAGTGTAAGTGGAAAAATCCTTTGAACACTTTCAAACAAAGTAGCTTGATAAAGGTTAACTTTTAAAGTGTCTGTACATCTCCTATAATCAAATGAGAAGCAAATTGAGAAAGAAATCAGGAAACAACCCCTTTCCAATAGTCACAAATAATATCAAGTAGCTTGGGGTAACTCTAACCAAGCAAGAGAAAGACTTGTATGATAAAAACTTTGCTTTTTCAAAAGAAAATTTAAAAAAAAATCAAAAGATTAAAACTTTTCTCATGCTCATGAATGGGAAGAATTAATAGTAAAAATAGTCATCCTACCAATCTTCAAATTGAACATAACCACCACTAAAATTCCAACACAAATATATTGACCTTGAAGTACAATACTCAGATTCATATGAAATAAAACAAACTAACAACAACAGAAACAAAAACAGAATAGCTAAAAAAAATTCTGAAAAATAAAAGAACTGCTAGGTGTCACCATCCCTGATTACACATTGGACTACAGAGATGTGCTAATGATAATCACATGGTATTGAAATAAAATAGACAAGCTGGTCATTGGAATAAAATTGAAGACCAGGAAGTAAATCCACCTGCAAGCACCTAATTTTGATAAAGAAGACAGAAATACACACTGGGGAAAAAATGTTAACAGATGGTGATGGTCAAACTGGGTATCTGTATTTAGAAGAATGCAAATAGATCCATATTTATAACCCTGCACAAAACTCAAGAAAAAGTTGATCAAAGACCTCAAGAGAAAACCAGACACACTAAACTTTATAGAAGAGAGAATGGTAGCTAGCCTTGAAGAAATTAGCACAGGAGGCAACTTTCTGGGCAGAACACTGACAGCACAGAAACTAACAACAATCAATAAATGGGATCTCATGAAATTGAAAAGCCTTCTGTAAGGCAAAGGACACTGTCAATAGGACAAAATGACAGCCTATAGAATGTGAAAAGGTTTTCACTAACTCCACATCTAATACCAGGCTAATATAAAAAATATATAAAGAACTCAAGACATTAGATATTTACAAAAATGTAATCTAAGTAAAAAATAAAGTACGGGTCTAAACAAAGAATCCCAGTAAAGGATTCTGAAATGTCTGAGAAAGAAAAATAAATGTTCAACATCTTTAGATATCATCGAAATGCATATAAAACTACTTTTAGATTCCATCTTGTGCCTGTCAGAAAGGTTAGGATCAAAAACACAAGTGACAGCTAATGCTGGTGAGGATGTGAAGCAAGAGGAACACTTCTCCATTGCTGTCAGGAGTACAAACTTGTAGGGCCACTATGGAAATGAATATGGCAGTTTCTCATGAAATTGGGAATTGATCTACCTCAAAATCCAACTATATCACTTTTGGACATATATCCAAAGGACGTTCCATCTTACTACAAGGACAGTTGCTAAATTATGTTCGTTATGGCTTTATTAATACTAGATAGAAACTGGAAGCAACCCAAATATATCTCCATGAATAATGGATAAAGAAAATGTGGTACATTTACACAATGGAATGTTACTCCATTGCTAGAAATAATTATATCATGAAAATTGTAGGCAAATGGATGCAATTAGAAAAAAAAATAATCATCCCGAATGAGGTAACAAAGACCCAAAAAGATAAATATGCTATGTATTCACTTATAAGTAGATATAAACCCCTTGATAAATGATAATCAATCTTCAAGCTATCATCCCAGAGTGTTAGATAAAGAGAAGGACTCTAGCAGGGATGCATGGATATCCCATAGAAAGGAAAATATAATAGATTTTATGAGTTGAATGAGGCAGGTGGGGATGAGAGCAGGGAGGATTAGGGAGGGAGAAAGAGAATGCTAGGAGAGATAGCTGGAATTGGGGAGTATTGGGTGATTGGTGTAGAAATCTGTTACAGTGCAATCTTCCTGGACTCCTTGAAGGTGACCCCAGTGAGGACTACTAGTGATGGAGGATATTGAGTCTTAACTGGCTATGGATTTTGTAACCAGGCATGGATTTCAATGCCAGGACTGGAATACATTCCTTTAAGTTGTTGGCCAAAGGGGCCAATACAAGCTGATGCTACGACAGAAGGTTGCTCTTTGTAAACAGACACATGGGGCTCATAGCTTTGGACATTATACAGACTGAGAAGTTTGTGTTTTTATGTGTTGAAGAGTATAGATATTTACAGATTCACATACATGTACACTTACATAAAAATCAATGTAAAAGAGTCCATGAATTTGAAAAATGATTAGGAAGGGTAGGGGTATATGGGAAAGTTTGAAGGTAGGAAAAGAAAGGGGGAGGGAAATAGGTAGTTATATTTAAAGCTCAAAGATGAAAAAAAATATTTTTTAAAAAATACTGTGACATCAGAACTAAAAATTAAAAATATTTAAAAATTAAAAAATTAAACCTCAGATGTTTTGTTACAGTGATGAGATGATAGCTAACAGAGATATATTTTTCATTCAAATCTTAATACTTTTGTACCATGAGTGAGTAGATAATCAAAAGTAAAATCTTTATGAGATACAAAAGTTCTGAATAAATATCTAACCACTGTAGAATATAATAGTGCTCATTTTCTTAAGGCAAGCAATCATTAAGGGATGATTTATAAAAAATGTCATAAGTTGACCAATAAAGTAGAATATATTTTTAAAGTAAATAATCCACTAACTAATAAATTCTTTATTTATATATTTATATATGTAAACTGATAATTTATCCCACTAATATATATAATATATTTATCCCAATAATATATAATATATATTATATATCCCACTAATATATATAATATAATAACNCTAATAATATTAGTGGAATATATAATATATTATATTAGTGGGATAAATATATTATATATATTAGTGGGATAAATTATCAGTGTATATATACACTGAACTATACATGAATGAAAATAGCAGCAAATGAGTAAAGACAGGAACATTCTAGAATATGATTGGCGCTGATATTATACACATAAAGATGAATCATAGGGTAACCTCTCAAATTATTACCTGTGGAAAGTTCAGCTATCCAAGACATTTAGGCAGATTAATTAAGCTCTGATTTCCCTGACTGTTCACTAACATCCACCTAATGAGTATACGTGATGAGAACATCCTTTGACCACTTTAAAATGATTTAAACTTGGATTAAACTTAAATTGAAGCTAGTTTTCTAATCAATGTGCCATTTAAATTTAAATAGAATATAGTCATGAGCAGTATCGTTAGCTGAAGACATGTTTTTTTCTACTAAGAGAAGATAAACCCTCTTTTAATAAATAGGAAGTAGCATAAAATTAAACAAGATTGCTAACAAAATATAATAACTTAATATTTGTTTTAAAATAGTTATTCTGAAATCTTTCAAAATATGTTTTAAAAATATTGCAAATATGGAGTTATACCAAAAAATCTTCTATGTGCAGAAAACTCTATTGTCTATCAGATGTTTCTAACATCAGAATAAAGTAAAAACCTATTTCAATATTGTAAAAAATACCCTATTTATTAACCTATTTCAATATTGTAAAAAATACCCTATTTATAAATAATGTCCAGAATATCTACCATTTAGTGATTGCCAACAGTGTTAGATACTACGTGAAGCTCTTTAAAGGTATTTATTTATTTCAGTTTCAATTTAGTTAATTTAATTCTAATTATACAATGAAATCAAATGTATCATTCTAATTTGGTAGATGATGAACATAATGTTTAAAGAGACTGGGTATCTTGTCTGAGGCTACCAGCTCACACAGGGTTAGCAAGTGTATGCATCTATTTGGACTGAAGTACAAAAATCCTTTATACTGTCTGAGCTGAGATTCTGCCAGGTCTACAAAACTGCCCTCATGACAGCAATCCGATCTTCAAAAACCAAGGAGGGATCAGTGGAAAAAACAGGCCAAGTAAGAAAGAATACATTTGGCATCAACCTAAAGCATGTAGGCTCATGAATTAACTAGATCACACCAATCAGAGGGGACTGCCTTCTAATCTGTGTTATTCCGCCCACCAGTGGAGGAGATGTTTTGAAGTTGATAATCAATGATATATAAACTCAGTATAATTAAATTTTAAACATGCAAATTCTTCATCGTACTAGACACATTTCTGCTACTTAGAAGTCTCGCACAGGTGGTGGCCACTGTTTGTGTAATGAAGACACTAGGGTATTATTTTATTGTCATAGATTTTATCCTAAAGCACTGTCAACCTAAATGTCCAGAGTCAGGACAAACCGTGTGATTTTTCAACTTTGTATCTTCAAACTGACTGATGTATTATGAACATGCTTGACCTGTATGTCAGTGTAGCAAGAGATCTGGAATGCTACTTCAGATCAAAGCACAAAGCAGTGCTTTTATGTTTACAGTCATTAACTAGAAAATATGTCTATGATGGGTAATACTATTCAGTGATAATGGCCAACTCCAAATTGCCTGAAGTGGAGAAAGTATAAACAAATGTAGTTTCAGTAGAAGCCTAGTAAAATATTCATGTAATGACAGTACTGTGATTATTTTTTTTAACATGAAAGAGGTCAAGAAACACATTTGTAAGTTACACTTAAAGAAAAAGACACTCACAGCTCAGCTGAGGCAATGTGAAGGGCATCTCTGTAGGATGAACCCAGTATACAGTGTTAATTACCTAGCCAGGGATTCGGAAGGAAAACTGAAGCTGTGTTGTTACTTCTAACTTGTCCTTTCTCTGCATTCTTTCTACATGTCTATTTTAGTGATAATTTTCTATCATACATCTCACAAGCTAATTTCTCAGTCTTAAAAATCATATGTAAAATGATATCACAGGCTGGGCAGTGGTGGGGCACCTTTAATCTTCGCACTCAGGGGCCACAGTCAGACGAATCTATGAGTTCGAGGCCGGTATAGTCTACATAGTGAATTCCTGGATAGCTACTACTGTTACACAGCTGTTACACACCTTGCCATCAAATAACAAAAACTAAACACCAAACCAAACCAAAACAAAATAGAACAATAACACAGATTTTTGGCTTATTATATTTGGATACCTTTGGTTTCAGTAAAATTCTTAATATTTTATTAAATGCATTAATAGTAATTCATCTAAGAATTCATCCATAAGTAAACACATTGATCTCTCTCTATCTCCTCTTTTCTCTCTATTCTCTCTCATTTTTCCCTCCCCACTTTTCCTTCCTTTCTCTAATTCTTTTTTCCTTTCCTCTCTCCACTGCCTTCTCCATTTCTCCTTTGCTATCACACACATACATACACATATTTACACACTATGCACATATAGTATCTATCATATAAATATTATACTATATATTTTTTCTTCAATCTCAACCATAAATCTCAGAACAAGTAATGAGTCATTCACTCAAGGCCTATTGTCTGGTAGGATCAGTGTGGAAGTCCATGATCAAACAGAGGCTCCAAAAGAAACCACAAATTTAACCTGAATACACTGCAAGAACTAGAAAGCCGAGTTTCTTCTCCACCCTGAGAAAGATCAGGGAAAGGAGGCAGTTCTGTCTATCATTCTTAACATGTATTTGAGTTGTAAGCGCCTATCCTCAGGTTTAAAAGACGAGCAGAAGAAATACATCATGTGAAGGAAAGTGACACAAATATAAGGCTGTTTATTCATGTTTCTCACAAATCTGTTGTGATCAGTTCAAAAACTGTCCCTACCCTATTGCAACTCAATAAAAATGGAATTAAAAATTATCATTTCTGTCATCAATCAGCCCCATGGAACTTCTATGATAAAAATGAAATAGTTTTAAATATTAAGGATAGACTTGCAAAATGTATTTCTATGGGATTTAAAAACTGAGATATGTACACCAAGCAGTACAGTAACTTTGAGGTCTGATCACCTCAATCCTTGTTTGGAAGCTAAGGAAAGACCAGGAAATCATACTCTTCAATCTTATTTGCATTTTTTTTGCATTTGAGATTTGTGATGATGTTAGGGAAATGAGAATTCCTTTAAACTAATAATTTTCTTTAAAATTACTTTAGTCCTACGCCTATCTGTATTAAAACATCATACCTTCAAGAAAGGTCGCTTATGGTTTTCAACATTGTTGCTTATAAAGTTTCCAGTGGTTGACAAAGATGTTAACTGATCAAGCATGGCAATGACCTTGAATGCACTTTCACTTTTCTCATTTTACATGCCAATCCCAGTTCCTTCTCCCTTACTTCTCTTGCCCCCTCCACCTTCCCCCACTGGACCCTCTTCTACTCCTCAGAGGGTAAGACTTTCCATGAGGAGACAACAAAGTGTGGCATATCACTTTGAGAGGTGACCAAGGCTCTCCACCTTATATCTAGGCTAAGGAAGGTATCCCTCCAGATAGAATGGACTCTAAAAAACCAATACAAGCAGTAGGGATAAATCCTGGTCCCATTGCCAGTGACCCCACAGACTGGCCCAGCCATCTGACTGTCACTCACATTCAGAGGGCCTTGTTTGTCCCTTTGCTGGCTCACCAGCCGTCAGTCTGGAGTCAGTGAGCTTCCATTAGCTCAGGTAAGCTGTTCCAGTGAGTATTTCCCTCACGGAACTTTCAGTTTTTTAAGGAATGCAGTCTGGTGTCACCGCTTGTCAGCAGCAATGTATCACATACCTTGTTTTCATTCTCTGGGCTGTGCAGTTTGGTCAGAGTTTGTTATTGTGCTCAAGGGACCACTCCCTTTGTCAGATACTATTCCATCTTGAACTGAGTAAACAGCCTTGCGGAATTTGTGAGATTCTGAACCAACTCTTGGGTGGCTTTCTTTCAGAATGTGATGTGTAATATTTATGAATCACAGTTTAGGAATATTATTGCTTTTAATAGCTTAATAAGCAGCATTTCATTGCCATGCTGTGGGAAAAAAAAGAGTGGATCATCCTAAGTGTACATATTGTTTAACTATTAAAACTGAATTTACACTACAAGTATTTACATTAGCAATCATGTAAGACATTTTAAGAGATGTGATTAAAATCACAGATCACTAGGACTCCTTTATGTTGTTTGTTTGTGTTTTCCCTATTGTAGATTGAATAAAGGTGAAATGGACATCACTACACAATGATGTAAGGATGAACAAATTAACAAGCAAATAAACCATTTTATATTAAATTAAAGATGAACTTTAAGAAGCAGATATTTTAGTTAAACATAATTATTAAGCCATGATGCAATTCATTACCAAAATCCTGGGACCTGTCAGGAACAAGGGTTAAGCCAGAAACCTGTGCTATGCCTGACTGCCCTCTAACCTGAGGTAAACTGTTTAACCTAGCCAACATTCAAATTATCTACCTAAAAGCATAATGACAATCTCACATCGCTGCTAAGAACATTTGGAAAACTACTTATTGTCCTTAGAATGCAATAGGAAGACAATTACCGTAATAGCTGACATTTGTGATAGGCCTCAGGACTCACTAATTTAAGGAAATACATCCCAATGACATTTGAGCAAACAGAATTAGCGAGGCCTGGATCATTTTTCCTCATGCAACTTCCATGTTTGTGTCTTGCTCACTAAGGAGCCTCCTCCTTATATCTTGCAAGGAAGGGACATCCCAAAGTACAGATACAAATAAACATATTTGTTTAAGAAGGAGAGCCCCTGTGAAAGTACGCTTGTCAGTTCCCATCAAACACCAGTCACCATTAACAACCTTAGCCCACCCAAGCGTGTCTGGGCTGATCTATGTTTTAAATCACACCAAGCATAAAGAACACACAGATTTCCAAGCATCATCTAGGTCTTGTTTTCAATAGGCTCCCATGGCATATAAACCTTTTATTTTAAATTTCTATATTTTCTTTTAACTGATTGTTCTTTTTAATAGTTGAATCCAGTCTACTCTCAGGAGGAAAGAAGATTTTCTTAAATTGGGCATTACTTTAAGCATTTCTAAACATGCTTCACTAAAACCTTCAACACTAACCTTGCAATTGGTCTTCCCAGTGCAGAGCTCACTAACACTTTGCGGTGAATTAACAAGAAACTGGGGATGTTGGTGTAATGAAGGACAACAGTAAACTGGGGAGGTGGAAATATGAGGTTTGGGAATTTAACGTAATGTTCAGCTAGACGGTGGTTTCAAAGTTAGCTTGAGATACACAATAACCTGTCTCAAAAAGAGAAAGAAGGAGCGAGAGAGAGAGAGAGAGAGAGAGAGAGAGAGAGAGAGAGAGAGAGAGAGAGAGAGAGAGAGAGAGAGAGAGAGAGAGAGAGNGGAGAGACAGAGAAAGACAGACAGACAGCAAAAAAAAAAAAAAAAACCCTCCTCAAAAAAAGTAAATGTTAGGGTCTGCTAGTGCTAAAGGAATGGCAGCATCGTTAAGAGTCCAGAGCTCTGCTTTTATTTAGGGCAGCATTTCTCAACCTGTGGTCCAATATCAGATATTCTGCATCTCATATATTTACATTATAATTTATAACAGAAGCAAAATTACAGTTATGAAGTAGCAATGAAACAATTTTATGGTGGGGGGGTCACTACAACACAAGGACCTATATTAAAGGATCCCAGCATTAGGAAGGTTGAGAACCACTACTCTAGAGGATCTGGGTTCAATTTCCAATACCCACATGGCAGCTCTTAATGTCTGTAACTCCAGTCGTACAGAGACTATATAATCTGGTCTCCCTACACACTTGGTATGTTGATAAACAGGAAGAGAAAACACCAATACACAAAATGAAAATAATTAATTAGAGGCTGGTAAGAAAATACAAGATTTGAGATTGGAGTGTGGATCCTCAGCATCCACATAAAGGCAGCGGCATCCTGGCAGTCCTACTGAGCTCAGGAGGTAGATATGCTGGATCCATAAGGTTCAGTTGCCTTGCTAGACTGGCTGAACAGAGCAAAGTCTGGTTATGTAAAAGACCTCACCTCAGTAAATACTGTGTAAAACCATCTAAGAGGACCACTGATATAATCTTATTGCCTCCACATGCACACATGAAAACTAACAATAAGAAAATCTTGTGCCATATTTCAAGGATATAATATATTCTAGACAGTACTGCACACTGCATCTTTCATTTGTACACAACGGCACAGTGCTCGTTGGATGGGACTCTTACCACTGCTTTTTTGGAAGAGGAAGGAATTACAGGCAACACCGCACCAAGACTAGATGAAATCATGATCTCCAATTAATTCTCTGCCTGTCACATCATAGCAAATGCTAAACAAAAGCTGACTCTTGCTTGCCACATGCGCTTTTAAATGTGAGAATAATTTTTAAATTCCAATCTAAATATGTTTAAAGTTTACACACGAAGTTTCCAGGAGGAGAAAATACAAAACTATTATGGAAAATAAAACTGGAAAGGGATCTATCAATAGATGCTCTTTGTAGTGTAAATAATAGCTTATTTTTATCCTTGTTGATCATTTACACTTTTAAAAGAAAATACAAATATTGTGCTGTTTCCATATTTCATATTTCAAAGTAAATACAAAATGCATTTAATTGAATACACTAACACATTAATTAAATTTATTAGTATTTTATTTGTTATGATAGATATAATTTTAGTATTAGTTAAACTGAATCCTGCAGTTTATAAATGAGATCTATTGATGGTGACGGTGGTGTTGTGCCCCACTTTTAGTTTATCAGCTGAAGTTATGTTGAAGTTGTATCAGATCTTCACCCTCTAATCTATGGGAAAATGTCATTACAGCAACACATTCCTTTTTGATATCCTATCTTAATCAAGAAATTAAACCATAATCTATTCAACCAACAGTTTATGACTGAGTTGATGCAGGAATAAAATCCACCTTCAAATATAAGAATAAATAGGCCATTAGATAAGAATTATATGTAAATATGATAATAATCTAATAACTTACTTATAAGTGGAAATGTGGCTTTGAAAATGTATTTCTTGAGCACCTGAGCTTTAGAGTTTAAAGTAAAATTCTAAAATTTTGGTACAACTTGTAGATTCATAGCTTCAAGTCCTAGCTATTCAGGAGCATTATGCTAGCCAGAGTTACACAGTGTAATGCTGTCTCAAATAAGTAAATAAGTTCAAGCACATATCCCAAACGTGGATTACATCATCCTGAGTGTACAAACAGGGATACGGAAGCTAGACGCACTTGAGATGTGTCAGGAAACTATTCAGAGATTCACAGAATTGAAGGTAACAGAAAATGAATGTTTTCTCTCATGATTTTCATCCAATAACTGGCATATTAGCATAACTAAAGACACAAAGAGAGTAAAAATGACAAATTCCGGAAACTGTTTTATGAAATTTTACACGGTTCCAATACATCTCCATGGGAAGGAAATGACTTCTAAGAGAGAGAATGAATGACTGTACAAAACAGACAACAAAAGGAGAGGCAGAGCTCTCGCTCAATGGTCTCTGTGGAGAAAGAAGCAATGGGAAATAATTGGCACTATACAAGTTGTATTTTTTTTTCAAATCCAAAGTTGCTACATTCTTTAATATTCTAGAGAACAAGAGACAATATATAGCTTAATATTACCCTGCCGGAAGTGGAATAACTTGGAAGAAATATCCCTTAAAAGTAGGAAGTCAATCGCTGCTGTATTCTCCAACATGTTAACATAACTATTTCACAAAAGCCAATAGACAGGATACTGACTACATGGCAAGGTTCTAGCAAGTCCTCTCTCTCCCTGGGGTGTTTGAGAGCCTATAACTCTCCCTCTTTGTATGACAACTAAGAGGTAAACTGATCTGTCAGGAGAGTGCTGCCACAACCCAGCTCTCAAGAGCCTGAATGTGAAGTTCCTTCCCAGGCTGTCAGGAGCTAGCTAGCCAGCGCTCTCCATTCTTCAGCATTTTCTTTCTTTTTATGATTCTGGTTGTAAAAGCCTCTGGAAGGCTTTTCAGCAATTAGTCTCCTGGGGACCTGTTAATCGGGTCCTGTCAGACAGCTAATATTTATGACAACGGAAGGTAAATGGTCTGTTGAAATGCAGCCCGCTAATCATTAATTTCACTGCTCAGAGGGAGAATCACAGTTTACATATTCCCTTTGAAAAGTGTTAAAAATGTATGCATGGGATTCTTAAAACGGGTTTAAAATATCTAGAGGTCTTTTTGTTGTTGTTGTTGTTAACAGGATTTCATAGGGAAATAATAAACAATAAAAGCAAACCAGTTTCACCGTATTTCATAAATTTCTATCACAAGAAACAGCTCTTTTTTCATAATGAATTGCAATTACAATGATTATAAAGGACCCGTGTATCCTAAACACTTTTAAAATTAAATATATATTTATTATGTTCCAGCATATTTCTTTTGTATTTGCATTTTTAAATCACAATACAGAATATTACCTTTCATTATGGCATATCAAAACAATTATTTTTGTCTAGTCTCCTATCTTCTCTTCTGCCTCATCATTCCTCTGATTTCTCTGTAGCTTTCTCTTTACAGTAGCCACCATGTTGCTCATGTCACATGTGTCCCATTGCCCTCTCCATATTTTTAGACATCTCTTTCTATTGTGTCTCAGATTCCTTTCTAACCTCATATCCTCTGCCCACACTTATATCCACATATCCACACATGTAAGCATTGAAAACTAGAATCTGCATATGAGACAGGACAACCATTATATTTTTTCCTCCTTGTGGGTCATCTTAGCTAACATATTATTTCTGTGAGTTTATGAACATCCGTAACTGAATGCCTCATATAATCAATGTTGTTTTATTTTCATTTTTATTGGATCACCTTGATTTGATTAAGTCACAAGTATATTGTCCTGTTCTTGTCTTTCCTCAAGTTAATACTTCTTGATATTTCTATATTTTCTGTATATTTCTTCATTACAAACTGGTAAAGTTATTTTTACTAAGAGAACTGTGAAGAATTAAGGCAAGGGTGATATCTTAAAATTTTAATTTCCATGTTTAGGATGCTTAGGCAAGAGAACTATCATGATTTCAAGTCCAGCATGTACTATGCCCTGTCTCAAAATTAAATATATATATATATATATATATACCCAAAAGAGTTCACAATATTCACAATATTAAATTTGTTTTAAACTTGGGATGGGTGGATATTTCAGGAGATACAACTATTGCTATTCAGAGAACTTGTTGACTTTTACTATGTTTCATTCACAACCTATCATTTTATTGGTTATTAAATACAAGACAAGGTTTGGAATTAGGGTTTCTTTCTGCTCGAGCTGTGCTAGTCCACACAACAACCGGACGTCAAACTTCATATGCTGGTTAAGACATTTCTTCAAATTTGCAATAAATCATCAAAATAGAGATCACTGCATATCCTATTATTATAAAGAAGAAAGTGCCAAATAAAAGTAATTAAATCTCAACGTACAGGAATTCAGGTCAAGAAACATGAAACCCTGCTTTCTACCAAGGAGAAGTTATAATAGAATTAAATTAAATCTAATAACCATAAGATCATCTGATTTGATTTGAACAATTCTGTGAGGAAATCAAATACAGACAGTGAAATTTGCTCCACTACTCTCAAGTAATTTAACTGACCGTATTTAACAAATCAAAAATAGATTTACTTTTAAACCTATGTGCATATACACAAATGTATAGACATAAGTTTAAACAGCAGAGAGGTGCACTTAGGGAACTTCTCTCTTGTTGGTTCTTTTAAAGAAAACACAAATAGTTTATATCGCGGTATTTTTTATTTAATAATGTTTTATATTTTCCAAATATACAGCTGATTGAACCTCTTTATGCATCTTCACCAGCAGCTAGGGCATCTCCACCCTTTGTGTTTTTGATATAAATTACTTGGGCTCTGTACTTTGAAACCAGCTTGATAAGCCTTTTACTAAGTAACTCCTGAAGGGCTGCCTGGCCAAGGAACCGCGAATCTTCAGTCTCTGCGAGAGCAAAGCTTGAGTAATAAGTTGAGAACTTCCTTACAGAATTTGTCGGACATAGCCTTGTCAAACAGGACTAGATTGTTGAGCTTATTTAGAACTTTGCCTTTGTACCACTTTTTTTTTTTTTTTTTTTTTTTTTTGCCTTGCCACTATGCTTATTTACTTGGTTTTTGTCTTTTTTGGCCAACTTTCTGGCATCTTTCTTCTTGTCATCTTTGGGTGGCATAATGAAGTTCGGAGAGTGGCAACAGCCACTCTCAGAGTATGTTTTGAAAGTATCAGAAATACTTTAATATTAAGCTGGTCCCTTCTGTAATGCAGATATTCCAATGTTCTCTTGATTTCCTGAACAATCAAAATGGTGCATTCTGAAAAGTGTGAATATTTACCTGTGATTTTTTTCTGTACTGCGGGACTTTCAACAAATCTTTTAAAGAAACAGCTTCTCAGTTTCATAACATCAAAGGAAAAGTGAGTGGGGCATGGCCAAAAGGATGAAAAACACAATTTTAAAGCAACAGAGGAGAGTAACTTGTACATAATTCTTTTAGCTATCCTGGAACCAGATGAACTCAAGGATAAGGAACTCGGTGCCCATAATATTTCAGTTAAATCACTTTTGTCATGATTAAACAATCTCACCAGCTGCTGGCTGTAGGTATGGTAGTTTTGGTAAAATTCTTGACATCCAAGCATAAAAACCTGACTTCAAAAGCCCACATGAAACCAGGCATGGCAGCAGCCTCCCTAATCTCTGTATTTCTGCAAAGAAATAGGAGACAGGGAAAGGAAGCCTGGGACTGCAGTCAGTGTCCTATGTGGCAGCAGCAATAAAGAAAATGGGCTCATGTATGTGCATATGTGCACGCACGCTCATGCATACACACACATAGACAGAGAGAGAGAGAGAGAGAGAGAGAGAGAGAGAGAGAGAGAGAGAGAGAGAGAAGACAGACAAACAGAGGCAGAGGGAGAATCAGAGAGAGACACAGAGAGATTCCATACATAAACAACAAGTATTTAGTAAATTGATATTTTAAAAAGAGAGAGCTTACAGATGAAGAGATTCATCTGTGGCTAAAAGTACTGGCCTTAGATTCAAGAGGATGGAGTTTGGATACCAGCAGCCATTTACCAAGCTCAGCGTCCCACAAACACCTGTCACTGCAGCTCAGAGAGATCCACTTCCTACTTTTAGCCTCCACATGCATGCAAAAAGTTGTGTATCAGCCAAGTAATACACTTTGTAAACACACAGACAGACCCACAAATTCATAGAGCAAATATTTAAAAAAAACTTTCATTTATTATTTTATTGAGTTAAATATTAAATACACAGAATATACTCCAATTAAAAATTCAACTCTTTTATTTAAAAAGCTGACTTAACCAGGTCATTATTATAATACAGAAATAAAACTGAAAGCAAGCTAGCTTCCAAGAATATTTGTAAATTGCCTGTCTAAAACTTACCACATAAGTTCCAATGAGAGACTAGCACTAAGAAGTGCATGAGCTGTTAAGTCTAATCATCAGGGTTTTCATCAGACCTTACTGTAAGATGAATAGTGAATATTTTTAATAGGTAATATGTGTTCTAATTAAATATTCCTATTTTCTCGATATGTCTGAGAATTTGAGAAAACAATACAGATACAGTTAGAGGAACATGAGCAAGAGGGAAAGATTATTTAAAAGAAGACCCAGAGAACTTAAGACTGTAATGAAACTTAATTCTTCTGCATTTTGATTATATATTACTTCTAATCCAAACCTCCAGATTCTGTTCCCTTAACACTAATCCTGGTTGATGCTATCTGGCATCTCACCTATAAGTCGGTCCACTTTTCTCCAATATGTAGAATGAATAGGAAATCCTCAGAAAGTGTTAAACGTAAAATAAGAAAGGAAAAGAATAAGAGGCCGAGTCTTCTCTAGATAGCTGGCAAATCAATAGATGAGAATTGGATCTAGAAAGGTAACTAAAGATTTAATTTAGAGTTCGCAAGATAGAGGGTGAGGAAAATTTATCTGGGTTCTACAAAGTAAAGGGAAAAAAGCTAATGGGAAATCCAGATAAAGTCAGGTGTTTGTGATGAGTCTCTCAGCAGGGAATCTGTTCTGGGCCGTCTGGAGTTTATCTAGGAGTCAGTTCAGAGAGCCACGGATTGACAAAGTGGGGGCAGAGGACAAGCCATGCTGGACACTATCCCAAGTCTATCCACAATTTACAATAAGAATTCCTATGTAAGGCAATTGTTATGAATGCTTTTCATTTAATATCTTTGTTTCCTCTGACAGAGATAATAATGTAGTTAACAGGAAGTGAAAAATCACATATTACCTCTCAAACACAATCATGAGACACTCATTCAAGAAAAAAAAAAAACAATGTGTCATTAGTGGGAATACAGGCCTCTCTACCTAATTTATCTCTTCTATATTTATTATATGTAGATGTCAATTTACTTTGAAATATATAAGGAATTTAAAGTCAATTTCTCTAAATTGTCAGATCAGTTCACTTATAAGATATGAGAGTTTATTTTCAAACGAAATTATTTAAAAATCCAAGATTATTTTTAAAATGAAGTAAATATAGTCTTGTTTTAATAAAGGTCAATGATCAAAGGCATGGGCAATGGCTGTCCCATAAGAATATACAGTAGATTTCTGGGGGAATGTGACTACCAGGCAAACATAAGGGCTCACGTAAAAGCCTGGGCACAGTGCTGTGTGTCTGTAACCTTACTGCTGCTATTTTCAAAGAACCAAGGAATTAAGACAAAAGATCCGTGACTCATTGACTGGGGAGTCTAATCAAACAGGTGAGGTCTGGGCTTCTTCTGAGGCCTTGTCTAAAATATAACGTTATAAAACGATAGAGTAAGACACTGATGTCATTTGCTGGTCTCCACACAGATGCACACACAAGTGTATACAAACCCCCTACACACAAATACACACACACACACACACACTCACTCACATGGACAGATACACTAAAATGTAAGTGAAGTGTCACCAACATGGTTACCTGAACATAGGCTGAGCAAGGTTGACACCAGTGTACGTGAAAGAAAGGGATGGAGAAAAGTCCACGAGACCTCAGCACTACACAGAGAACTTTAGGCAATTGAAAAAGACTGGAAAAAAAGGAAAAGTGGCTTTTTTCCGGAGAAGAGAACACCAACTAGCTCTACAGGGCCAATGATCATAACATGCATACGGTCATCAGTTTCAGAACTGAACAGGCTGTGTTAGGAATATGTGTACATATAAATACGTATATGTTATGCATGCGATAAGAATTAGTGAAAACGAGATCATACATTTGAAGGAGAATGGAGATGAATTCATGGGGGAAGTTGTAGGTAGAGAGGGGAAGAGACAAAGCTTGTAATTAAAGTATAATCTCAAAAATAAAATAGAAAGAAAGTAAATACACCACACAGCAACACTCCCATATACAAAGAGGAAGATTACATAGCAAAGTCAAAAACTGTTATCTAATAAATTATATCCACTATAATATACCAAGCAGATTTCTCATTGGATGTTATTGTGTTGGACTAAGCAATCCTACTACCCTGAAGACTGTAAAAAGTATGCTCCACAGAGTTATGTGCAGCTTGACGAGCTTGAGAATGGTGAACGATTATGCTGCTACTGCGTTTAATAAGCTATGTCTTATCCCATTTTAAATTACACTATTTCATCTTAGTAAGTAGCTGTAAATCATAAGCAACATGCCCTTTTGGCTGGAACAAGTCTCACAGACCTGGCCTTACTATAAATCTCTGTCATTAGTTCCTCTTATTGCTAATTTTATCCTTTTTTTTTTTCTTTCTTAACATATCCTTACACACAACACTATGGCAGGTACCTATTTGATGTAAGTGTCTGGTGATCCACGCCATTTTTGTTGGTGCTTGTATACTCTGTGATGGTTTTATAGTGATGATTTTCTCTCACAGAGTGCCGCTAACATGAAATCCACACATATACCCATACACACTTCATGTAAGCACATATATAGACCAAATGTTCAGGTATTTCATTTCGTAAAGGCTGGCTATTCAGCAGTAAAAAACAATGACATCTTGAATTTTGCATGCAAATGGATGGAAATAGAAAACACTATCCTGAGTGAGATAACCCAGACCCCAAAAGATGAATATGGTATGTACTCACTCTTTAGTGGACTCTAGCCATAAACAAAACACATTAAACCTATAGTTCACAAGCCTAGAGAAGCCAATTAACAAGGTGAACACAAAGAAAAATATATAGATCCTCCTGGAAATTGGAAGCAAACAAGATTGTCAGGCAAAAGTTGGGAGCATGAGGGTGGGGTTAGGGGTGGGAGTGGGGTTGGGGGGAGGGAAAAGGGGGAGAGAGAAGGGAGAAGGGAAAGTCTGGGGAGAGCATGGGGGAATGGGACGGTGGAGATGGAGGAAGGGTGGATATAGGACCAGGGAAGAAGATATCTACATTAAGGGGGCCATTTTAGGGTTGACAAAAGACTTGGCTCTAGAGGGGATCCCAGGTGTCCATGGGGATGTCCCCAGCTAGGTCCTTGGGCAGCACAGGGGAGGATGCCTGAACTAGTCTTGCCCCAATATCGCACTGATGATTATCTTGAGATGGAGACAGAGACCCTCATCAGAGCAAGGGACTGAGCTCCCAGGGTCCAGTTGAAGAGCAGAAGGAGGGAGAACATGAGCAAGATGTCTGGACCGCGAGGGGTGGGTCCACTCGCTGAGGCAGAGTGCCTCTTCTATTGGGAGCTCACCAAATCCAGCTGGACTGGGACTGATTTAGCATGTGATCAAACCAGACTCTCTGAATGTGGCTGACAATGGGGGCTGACTGAGAAGCCATTGATAAAAGCATGGGACTTGTTTCTACTGCATGCACTGGCTTTTTGGGACCCTAGTCTATTTGGAGGTACAGCTTCCTAGGCTTGGATGTAGTTGGGAGAACCTTGGACTTCCCACAGGGCAGGGTACCCTGCCATCTCTTAGGACTGGATGGGGAGGGGGGCAGTGAGTGGGAGAGCAGGAGGGATATGGGAGGAGGGATGAAGTGTAAATTTTTGAATGGAAAAATAAAAATAAAATAAAAAAAAGACTGACAGTTCACAAAACATCTCAGGGTATTTTGCAAGATTCGAGATGTCCTACTGATTTAAGGGGTAGTTATTTTAAATATTTTTCCATATATAAAATGTGAAAAACCTGATACAATAGAAGAAAAAGAGATTGTTCTCTATTATTCTCATCTTATTCTTTACATTAATTAAACTAGGAATGAATAAGACATATGCAAATAAATTCTCATTTTTAAAAAATCTCAATCATTTATTAACACCAGATATTTGCAAGCCAGATGAATATTCCAAGTTTATGTTTGATTTCCCTTGAGTTATATTTTTATAACATACAGCATCTCTTTTTCAAAATAGATATTATTGGATGCCTACAAGCAGTTCCTTCATCTGAGCCCAAGTGGAATTCCATCTGAAGTTGCAACAAAACATAAATATTTGTATTTTTGCTTTACATTACATTTTATTTTTTATTGAAGAGGGTCCAGTCATTCCTCTTACAATTTCTTGATACATATGTAAATAATTTGTACACTATTTCTTCATGTATATTAAGTCCCATAACATTTTGTTACTTTTCTTCTTTGTATTTTCACCCTATATTTCTAACTCTTTGTAAAATGCTTCTTTTATGTTCTCTACACCAAACCAGTGTTCTGAATCTAAATGAAGTTTATTAGATGGTCCTAGTGGATAAATTGCATGGACAGGATCTTGCCCTGATTTCTGACTCCCAATTTTTCATTGATAAAGAATAATTACATAAAGTCTTCACCCATATCTTTCATCCACCCCTGAACTATTTTCATTACTGACCCCTTCCAACTTTTTGTCCTCCTCAGTTTTCTTCAGTAACACAGGAATATAAGCCAGATATGGAGAATTGGTAAGAAATTTGAAGTTATGTTATGAAGAAAGCGTAAACAAAGTTATTAGTTAGAAATGTACTGAAATTCAGTCGGCAACTTGAGAAAGTCAGCCAAATTCAATAAAGCAACTGTAGTTAACCAATAGCATAGAATGATTGACAATTGCTGGTGCTTCATAATCTAGAATGAAACAATAAAGAATGAAGATGATGACGGACAGCATTAAGGATCACTTGTGACTAGAAATACCAAATACTTGATAGTGTGCTGACGCAGAACCTAGAGTAAAGAAATGGGCACAGAGATTCTCCAGATCAAAGTGGAGAAGCTTGATCCAGATATGTATCTAAAACAAGCAGGCTTCTTGGCAAAGCCTGAATCTGAAAAATAAAAGATCATAGTTAAACACAAACACACACATTAACAGAAACTGTGATACATATACATATTTATACATTTTTTGTGAGAAACCATTCTTTCTGGGATACATATTTTCAAAATAATCCTTCATTTTATGGCCTTCTGACGTATGGCAAATCTAATGGTAGCTATGTTTTAGAGCTAAATACTGTTTGAAATCTTTTTTTAATCATTGGGTACACAGGCAAATTGTTATGTATGACATATTTTTTGTGCCTGATACCACCAGAATTACCAAGAATGATCAAAATGATATAACAAGTTCAAGTTCATACTTATTCAGGTTTCACAAGCAGTCATGAGTAACTTCAAGAACGTCTGTTACAGTTAAAGAAAATTCCTGTGGAACTATTAAACTGTCATTTTTTATAACTAAGGTTGAATTCCAGTGTTAGAATTGCTGGATCCACTTCCTATTACAGCACAAAATATTGGTCCCCTGTAACTGGGCACATTATGAATCATGGTGCCTTTTAAAGAACTGCCCTAGTCAAATGAAGTTACAGATAAAATCATTGTTAGACCTCTTTTGCTTTGTATTTGGCAAATTGTAGGAGTAGTATCTTAAGTGTCATTGACAAAGATTATGGATTATTTGTGTCTTTAAAGATTCAGGCATTGTGGGACCTCCAGAAACTGAAAAGCTACTATAAAGCAAAGGGCACAGTCAACAAGACCAAATGGCAGCCTAAGGAATGGGAAAAGATCTTCACCAACCCAACAACAGACAGAAGACTGATCTCCAAAATATACAAAGAATTCAAAAAATTGATCATCAAAAGAACAAATAATCCAATAACAAAATGGAATACAGACTTAAACAGAGAACTCTCAACAGAGGAATCTAAAATGGCAGAATGACACTTAAGGAAATGATCAAAATCCTTAGCCATCAGAGAAATGCAAATCAGAATAAATCTGAGATTCCATCTTATACCTGTAATAATAGGCAGGATCATAAACACTGATGACAACTTATGCTGGAGAGGATGCAGAGTAAAGGGAACATTCCTGTGTTGCTGGTGGGAGTGCAAACTGGTACAGCCCCTTTGGATATCTATGATGATTTCTCAGAAAATTAGGAAACAACTTTCCTCAAGACCCAGCAATACCACTTTTGGGTATATACTCAAGAATGTTCAATTGTACCACAAGGACATGTGTTCAACTATGTTCATAGCAGCATTGTTTCTCATAGCCAGAACCTGGAAACAACCTAAATGCCCCTCGACTGAAGAATGGATAAGGAAAATGTGGAACATTTATACAATGGAGTACTACACATCAGAAAAAAATAATGACATCTTAAAATTTGAAGGCAAATGGATGGAATTAGAAAACATCATTTTGAGTGATGTAATCCAGACCCAGAAAGACAAATATTCCTGAGTGGCTTTTAAACACAATGCAAAAGAAACCAGCCTACAATTCACAATCCCAAAGAACCTAGACAACAATGAGGACCCTAAGAGAGACATACATGGTTCTAATCTACATGGGAAGTAGAAAAAGACAAGATCTCCTGAGTAAATTGGGAGCATGGGGATCATGTGAAAAAAATGATGCTGAGGGGAGAGGAAGAGAGGAGAGCAGAGAAAAATGTGTAGCTCAATAAAAAAATAAAAAAGAAGATGCAGGCATTGAAGGGCAAATACTTAGAAGATCATAATATAATTTTACAGAGGTAATAGAATTATTATTAATAATAATTAATGACCTTTTAAATTGTTGCTTTCTTTTTTAATACAGGGCTAGCACATAGTAAATTTTCCAGAGAAAAGAGAAAAAGGACAGGAAAACATGGTCCTCGGCAAGCCAGACAAAATTTGTTCCATCACATTGCTTAGAAAGGGCTGGTATTGACTTCTAAATTCTAGAATTCTACGATGGTGTATTTCTGTTTACCTACTGCATGTGTGTGATGTTTTATGCCATCATTACAAAAGAGTACACTAATATCAATGGCAGTGGTGATATTACAGTATATTAAAAAAATGATATCAAGACCTGTGAATTTAACTGGTTTAAAGGATACAAATGAGTGATTTCATTTTCCAGAAATTGTGGGGGTGCCAGCTCCCTGTTCTGAAATGGCAGGGGAAAGGCCATTCCGAGTTTTCTTGCACCTATTCTGACTGCATTCCTTTGACCTTAATACCATTATCACTTTGGAATTGGCTTCTATGCACAATCTTCTTTTTCTTCCTTTGACCTTTCCAGAGATGCCTTGTATTTTTGACCTTAAGACCACAAATGGAACATGAGAAAATTTTACTAATTGCTCTGTCACAAAAATTAATCCTATCTGCCAACACAGGCATCCCAAATAAAGTAATATGTCAGTTTTAAGATATAGAAGACTTTTCTTGGGGAACAATTTTTCTTTGCCCATACTAAGATATGCTGAATGAGCAGCATGTGAAAACAACTATATAAGTGCTTTATATTAATTGTGTCTTGTAATATATTCTTGATTGTCATGTGCAATGCTCGGAATAGTCACTTTATCAGAGTACTTAATTTTTTATTTTCAATAAATTATTTGCTTCAAAATTCTTAAATTAGATAGTTAAATGCTACTTTTGTTTTAGTATGCCTCTTTTATCTACATGTATAGCTTCTTATGTAAGTATATTGCTCACCTACTTTAGTTCTTATATATCAGCTCAGCATATCACATGTCAAAAACAAGTACAGATGAAAGATGAAACAGCAAACAGCCCCCAGTGTGTGTGAGCTACAGAACAGGATTGAGACTTGATGGCACTGAGTTTTAAAACTGTCCAGACATTCTCAGATTATATAACAGAGTAGTACAGACTGTTATAGCACTGTTTTGACATTCTTTTGGGTGGGCATAATACCCCAAGGGAGATATCTGCAATGGGCTATCGAGCATGTTCCAATTGGCATCAAGATGAACTGAACATTGAAAAGTGTC
This sequence comes from Alexandromys fortis, assembly GCF_014885135.2. Classification (NCBI taxonomy): domain Eukaryota; kingdom Metazoa; phylum Chordata; class Mammalia; order Rodentia; family Cricetidae; genus Alexandromys; species Alexandromys fortis. The sequence goes on along the minus strand of NW_026067912.1, from coordinate 19,361,634 downwards.
CTCAAAAACAGAAGCTGGGGTGATTGTGACAGAACAGAGAGAGACAGACATGAACAAAATCCTAGCCTTAGTGGTAAACAACCATGAAAGGCTCAAAGACCACCACTTAAGAGGAAAAAAAAATGATACAAATTAAACTTTAGGAAAAAGAGACTGTGTTCCTGTAGGTTGTAAGTGGGTTCTACTAAGCAAATAAAATACTGAGTTATAATAATATAGTCGCATTAATTATACACAAACTTATTAATCAGGATGATATTTCAGCATTTGTGCTTTAAATATTAGCATCATAGTCAGGTTTTTATAAAAAAATATATTTTATAGTTACTGGGAAAAATCAATAAATGACTAAAATTATTCTCTCAAAATTTAACAATCTAGTAAATGAAGAAAGGCCAGACTTGGGAGGCAGAGGCAGGTGGATCTCTGTGAGTTCGAGACCAGCCTGGTCTACAAGAGCTAGTTCCAGGACAGGCTCCAAAACCACAGAGAAACCCTGTCTCAAAAAACCAAAAAAAAAAAAAAAAAAAAAAAGAAAGAAAGAAAGAAAGAAAGACATTATCAAGCATTTTTAGAATCAAAACACTTATATAAGAGAGAACATATTGTTTTAAAAAGCATACATTTTGATAAATATTTATCTCATTGAGTAGTTAGTTACCAGAATTTGGAAATGTACAAGTAATTCACATTAATTAATTCTATATATGATCCATTTAAATTTTTATTACTCCTATTATATCTATCATTATTCATAATTCTTTCATTAATTAAAAATATATTTAAATACAAGCTCTCTACTGATGCCTTTCAAATGTACATATTTGCTCAACTTTTCTCTTTAATATTCCAAGATAATATCTGGGTGCCTTCTGAAACATTCATAACAGACATTTTGACATTACCATATCAACCAACTCTTTATCTATATGCTTCTCCAGCAATTTTTTCCATATCTTAAAAGGCAATTCCTTTCTTAAAACTCATAAAACGAATTCACGGGAGACAGTGAAATGAAGGAGAAAAGAAATGCATATGAACAAAGTATGCAAATATCAGTCTAAAAATGTGATATTTAAATACATTATTTGTATGCTAATTTAAAAATTATATATATATATATATATATATGATGCTTCATGACTCCCTTCTTCCTACTCTAAATTAAAGAAATTACTATCTCTTGGGTATACTTTTTTAAATTATATTCTAAGCCATACAACTTCTAAGTTTTTACATTCTATTAAGCAATAATTTGTAAGACTATTGCAAAAATTTTATAGCTTCGCTCTGTGATTCTTTGGCTTAGACTATTCTCCACATAAGTGGATCAAGGTGATGCTATTTTTATAAACTGTTCAGTTGTTTCTCATGTTTCCAAGGCAAGAGTACTCTTTAAGTTCATATTGGCCAATGTTTAATTTTATTTCTACTACTGTGACACCCTGCAATTATTAAACATTGGCAAAGCATGCAGAACTGTTTGGTTCCTATAGTTAATAGAATGAAATTTTCCTTTCTCTTTTCACTGTTATTTTGGGACACAGTATTAGCTACTTGTATATCATTACATTCATATCTTTTCTAAGGCTCCATCATTGACAAACAATACCCCTTCCTTAACCTCATTCCCCGCCATGTGATTTTCCTTCATTCAGTAGAATGGAGGCTGAACTGACCCTGTTCCAGTTCTGAACAGAGTCAATGAGACTATGTGGGATCAGTCATTTATTCCTTGGCCACTGCAATGATTAGAGCGTGCCCTGCTGCTCCTGGCACAGTGAAAGGAAAATGATTCCAACCAGCTACAGAATTTCAATGAAGAGACTTCAGCCACAAAACCTTGAAAGCACTCTGCCTACTCAAGCCAACTCATGGACATTTGAAGAGTAATAAATGATCACTGTTTTAATCCACTGAGTCTTGCAGTAGTTTGCTGTGCACAACAGTAAACCAGTATAATTCTTTCCAAAATAGTCCTTTGTAGTTGCTAAAAAGTGTTATTCTATGAGTGAAAAACAGCTCAAACCAGTTTTAAAAACAGTGATACATTTTTAAGCAAGATACATTGGAAAAATCACAGTAGTTTAATTTTGAATAAATTATTTTTATGAGCATATGAGTAATATATGATGCTGAAGAGTTTCTCTGATGAAAAGACAGAATAAACAAACAAAAAAAGAGAAGGAAAGATTTGTAGCATTCATTTCATTACTCCACAACAAAGTTTAGTGTATGGCAACTGTAAGACTACATTTCAAATGAAAGAAATCAATTTTCAGAATAATAAAAACAAGCCTTTGAAAAACTGAATGAAGTGAAGCAATGCTTTCTTATACTGTATATAAAAGATTGCCTGCAAACCTATGGGAAAACCACTAGCCAATGACTTTCAGCCATGGGAGCTTACCAGAATCAAGCTGACAGGACCCCCAGGGCCCATTAAGGAAAGATACAGAAGAAATAACTAGTTATTGAAACTTTTATTAGGGATTGTCATAAAACATTCATTCAGAAACCTTCAGCAGTATCATACCAGGATCATTATTTGAAGCTCAAATTGTTCATGAGTTATTAAGATGATAATAAATCAAAAATGATATCAGAGGTAATTGGCTGAAATTCCCATTTGTTCTTGTTAAATATGTACGTACTGGAAGAGATTTTGCTCTTTATGCGCACTTTGCACATATCTCTAAATAGAGGCCTTCATCTAGTAATTAATCTCTTTTCTCTCTTCAGACCCAGAACAATATTTAGACCTGTATCTGCGCCTCAGCTCTGTCTTTAGAAAGAGAAAAAAAATCCATAAACCTAACACAGAAATCCTCAGTAGAGATCAAGGTGACATATCTTAACGCTTAGGCAATCTTAGGTTAAATAACATATATATTTATGCAACTCTCTCCAAAGTACTAATTTTTTATATTGATGTTTCATACAAAGACCCCCATGTACTCTGGTATTTAGCACAAATACTCAAATGGGCTTTAGCTGCAGGATGTGACTGTGTATTCAGCAAGGATTCAAGAGGGACTTATTTCCCTAAAGTAATACCTTTAGTTTACTAATGACCCTATAAACATGATATAATTATGATTGACATCTAAAAATTATTTTTGGCATTCCACACATACACACACATTTTGATCAAATCTAATCTCTACTCCATCTGCTCCAATACATGACCTACCCTGACAGCACTACTTTTTCTTCCCAACTTCATGTGCTCCTTTTAAATAAAGTATCTAAAGGGTCTTCTAGGGGTAGAATATGTGTGCACGTGGCCATCTACTGAAACATATGTAGCCTTGCAGGTGCCCCATCTTTGGAGCAAGCAACAACTTCCCCCCAAAACCAACTACTCCCAAAGGCTACTTAGGATCCAGGCACCCTGATATTTCTTTTCTTCCTATTGGGAATTTGGGCTGCTTTGGTCTTGTGAAGTTCTTCTGCATGTGGTCAGTCTTAACCACTGTGAGTTCACATGTGCAACTGTAATATCATGTTCAGTAATACTGTTCTTACAAAATCTTCTCCTTCTATCTCTTACAACCATTCTTCACCTTATTCCACAATGTGATTTATGGAGAAGCTGTTATAGAGATATAGAATATACATCTGGCACTGCACCCTCATAGTCTCTGCTTTTTGGATGATCGTGGCTCTCTACATTAACAATAATATATTTCAAAAAGTAGATCCTTTTTTTAGTAAAAGTTGAAAGATGCCCTAATCTATGTGTATCAATGTAAGCCAAGGTTATAGTTTTTTACTTGGTTATTAGGAAAAGTCTAGTATAAGGTTCTCTCCTAAGGCAAAGACCTAAGAAGTCATGGGGTTTGTTTCAGTTAATAGTACCAGATATATGTTCAATCTTATGGAGCAGGCATTTAATGTAATGAGAGTAAATATAGCAATAGTTACTTCAATAACTTTCATGTTGCTTTTGCTCCAGTGGACACCTGGAGAAGGTTGATGCTTTCCTTTTTCAACTGGTAACATGTACTAAACTTTTCAACATGAAATAAACCAACATTGATGAAGCTTGAAAATCTGTATTGGCTTTTCTTCTCCATATTCCCCATATTTTATGTTTAGCAAACCAGTCTCACCTTCAACTTACAGAATGTAACCAAAAGCACTTACCGCTTAATTTTTTGAGAAGTGCATTTTATGGAACCAACAACTTGGGTACATAAAAAAAGTAGCAATTAAAAATCTCCCAAAAATAAGAGCACAGATCCATGCAGATTCTGCACAGAATTTTACCAGGATGTCAATGAAAATCTGAAAGAAGTACTTCTCAAATTATTCTGTAAAAATAAAGAGGACAACACTTCCAAATTCTTTTTATTCTGACACCAAAATCCAATAAAAATCAAATTAAAAAATTATAGATCAATCTGAACATAGACACAATAATTCTCAATTTAATTCTGGCAAATATAATTCAGAAACACATCATAAAGATCATCCACCATGATTTAACATGCACAAATCAAAAAATACAATATACAATCTGTCACCAATACAGACTCGGGGACAGATAATATTATTAGATACAGAAGAAGACTTTGACAAAATTCAGCACACATTTATCACTAAAGTTGTGGAGAAGTAGGGACACAGTGGACATGTATCAACAAAATAAAGGCAATATACAAAAAACCCACAGCATACAAAATGAAAAACAGAGGGAAAAATTCTAATAAAAAGTAATGGGTGCCCACTGTCTACACACCTGCTCAACGTAATGCCTATAATCTTAGTTGAAACAATGGCATGACATAAGGAGGTAATAAAGATATATACAAGAAAGGAGGATGTCAATGTATCCTTATTTGGGATGGTATAAATTTGTACATAGAAGATTCTTACGAATCCACAAGAAAACCCCCATAGCTGATAATACATTCAGCAAAAATCTACAAGATGAAAAATTAGCACATAAAGATCAGTGACATTACTATACAGCAACAATAAACATACCAAGAAAGGCTTCAGGGAAATAATTTCACTCACTGTAGACTAAAAGTAAATAAATAAATAAATAAATAAATAAATAAATAAATAGTGATAATCCCTTGATTATATAACTAAAACTTTCATATATGGAAGAAAGAATTTGGAGATGATATCACATGATGGAAAGACACCCTGTGCTCATAGACTAAGAGGATTAATGTTGTGAAAGTAGACACCCTACCAAAAGCAATATACAAATTAAGTGAAATTCACAAAATATTCCAATACAATTCTTCAAAAAAATTGAAAAAATTTTATCTAAAAACTAAGATTCAAACCAAACATACTCAGGATAATTAAAATAAACTTGAAAGTCAAAGGACTGCTGAAGATACCACCACTTCTGATTTAAAGTTATACTCAGAGCTATGGTAATCAAAACAGCATGGTAATGGTATAAAATCAGAAACAATGAAGTAAGTTGTCTAGAGTACACAGAGTACTAAATAAAAACAAACAGAAAAATCAATTGAAAATTTTGGGTCACTCCCACTCTACTGAATTTCCTATTCTATACTTCCCCTTTGAAACTCCATTCTTACTGACTTTCTTCATAGTGTGGGAAGGTTCTATCCATGATACTGGGAGACATGAAACTTGAAAGCTCCAATAATGAGTGCCCTAAAATGTAACAGTGGTAAGAATACCATCAATTAACTAATATTTTTTTCTGACAAATTTAATCTTTGTTTAAAGATAAATCCCATGCCTGAAAGATTTGGAGTCAAGAATCCATAGAATCAATGACTAGATAGGTGATATTACCAAGTGAAGAACCTGCTGCTATTATTCAGCTAAACAACATTTATAAATTCTTAATGACCTCTCATTATACACATAGAATACAGCATTTCTCTGCTCCTGTCATATAACCTTCTGTTTGCACTAAATAATGATCAACATAGACCACAGCTGGCTAAAGTGCTGAGAATGGCTATAGAATGTGCAGCCCTAAACATATACACCACATATCCTACTCTAAATGATCAGAGTTCATCACCAAAGAGGACAAAAGACTTTAAGATTTAGATGACCATAAGGAAACCACTCCTGTGATAAAGCAGGAAGCATCTGCACTTATGAACTAGAGAAGTTATGTCAACATAATAGGACCTATACAAATTCAAGCCAGGAAAACATCCCAGCATACAAAAGGGGAGTTGAAAATTAAATTCCAATCTTAGTAATGGTTCTATTCACAATTATTAGGTGATAGAGAAGGAATGGTACTTTTTCTTCAGAGTATGCCTCTTGATGAATCAACCAACCATACTCCAGTAGAAGGCCAAACATCTAGAAATATTTACACAGCACAACTAGCCTTGATAGGAGAATGACAAAAAAATAAATGGGATTGTAAGAGGTGTGAATTGGGGAGGAGTTGGAGGATGGGGTGTAAATGTGATCGAAACTCAGTACATGAAATTTTGAAAGATATTCAAATAGAGGTTAAAAACTGAAATAAAAATTTGACGCTAAATATCCTTAAATCCTTAGCCATCAAGAAAATGTAATGGTGTGGGAGATCCTTCTGTCTATGTGTTGTTTTTTTGTCAGTGAATAAAGAACTGATTTGAGCCTATGGCAGGGAAGAACAGAACTAGGCTTTATACTGGGAGAAAGAAGGGCAGAGTTAGAAAGATGTATTGGAGCCGTGGGAGGCAGACTCTGGGAATTTTGCCTGGTAAGCCACAGCCACATGGCAATATACAGATTAATAGACATTGGTTAAATTAATATAAGTTAACCAATAAGAAGCTAGAGCTAATGGGCAAAGCAATGTTTTAATTAGTTTCTATATGATTATTTCATATCTAAACTAGTCAGGTGGCCAGAAATGAACAAGCAGCCTCTCTTCTCCAACAATATAAATTAAGTCTACAATGAAAGAAATTACAAAAAGATTGGGATAAATGTAAGGAAAGGGAAATACTCACTTGTTGGTCAGATTGTTAATTCTGCTGCCAATATAGAAATAAGTTTGGAGATTTTGCAACAACCTTGAAATAGGTAGGTATAACAAGCTATTTAACTATACAATTCTTGGATATGTTCTTAAAAATACTATAAAATTCACATATAGAGTCCTATATTCTATTAGAGAGGTACTCAATATAAAATGTTCTTCTGTATATGTGTTGATTTTATTGGCTAATGAACAAAGTTGCTTTGGCCTGTGGCAGGGTAGAATAAAGCCTCTCTCTCTCTCTCTCTCTCTCTCTCTCTCTCTCTCTCTCTCTCTCTCTCTCTCTCTCTCCCTCTCCTCTCCTTCCCCCCTCTCTCTTTCTCTCTCTGAAGGAGAAAGAGACCCCAGGAACTTACTGATAAACCACAAGCCTTGTGGTAAAATATAGAATAATAGAAATAGGTTAATTTAAGATGTAAGAGCTAGCTAGTAATACACTTAAGCTATTCACCACACAATATTGCAATTAATATAGTATCTGTGTTATTATTTTGGGTCTGAGAATCCAGGAATGAACAAATAAACTCCAGCAATGGGTACTTGCTTATCCTTGTTCATTACAGGTCTCTTCACAATAGCGAGAAAATGGAAACGACATTGATACTCATTGAATTGACAGTTGATGAATCAAATGAGTATAGACACAATCATCTCGAGATAAGCCAGACCCCAAAAAGAAAAATGTAATGTTTTCTCTCTCAAATGCAGCTGGTAGATTTGAATTTTTAGAAAAGTGTTTTTAAGTTGGATTACCATGGAAAGTGTAAAATTTTAAGGGACTGGGGAGGAGATTCAAAGAAAATGGGCTGGGATATTAAAGTGTGAAGGTAGAAATGGAAATATTGGAATAGGAAGAGGGAAAAGAAATGGGAGATGTGAGTGAGGAAATGGGGGGAGTGTGGGAAGGGTAACTAATGGTAAAGACCTTTGGAAGATCCATATCGAAAGCTAGTGTTAGAATTAACCCACCCTGAAACAGCAAAACAATTCCCCCCAACTCCAAGGATATCAAACAAAATGTAAGTTCCAGATGTGGCATTCCTCTTTTCAAAGTATGGCTATATTCAAGTTTGGACAGTGAGGATTAGATTAATGAAGGCAATATGGACTCATTTTCTTGGTTAATATGATGGTCAACTTGACCAGGCTAAGAATTACCTAGGAAATTAGTGAAGACAGCTGTCAGTCAAGATGCTTTTAGAGTAGATTTGCTGACCTGGGATGTCCTGACTTCATAAGGTTAGCACAAGGTTTAGAAGTCTGGATACAAGAAATGGGGAAAAGAGGAATTGTAGTCCTGAGTGTGCATTTCATCTCTCTCTATTTCTTGGCTTGCCATAAAATGAATACTTGTCTTCTGCCCTATTCTCTCAGCATCAAATGTTGTTTGTGGAAAAGACAACCATGGGCTGAACCCTCCAAAACCAGGTGACCAACTAAATCCTTCTTTTTTAAAAATTTTCTGTCGAGGGTTTGGGAACAGTAATGCAAAGATCACCAATACACAAACTGAAATTCTTCACTATTATAACACAACTCTGAAGAACTGAAAAATATAGCAGATGTCATCCAATTTTCTGCAAGTTGGAAAAATGTCCTATCCGCCCACTGCCCTCAAAAAATAAATAGAGGAATAATATCAAAGTTTTTATGGAGAGATAGGAGAATTGAAAGGCTGGGAAGGGAGGAGGTTGAAAGGGATGGATATTTTCAAAATTTTACAATTATCAATGAATTAATTCAAATTACCTTTTGAAATTTAAAAGCTGTTTCATAGAGTATCTCGCTTTGGAAGTTCAACTTTGAATTAGTTATCTAGAGTTTTCCAAGCCCCCCACAAAGTTATGAACAATTTTTAAAACCTAAAATATGCAAAAACTTAGTGTTGAAGAATGAGATGAAGTGACATAAGACTGGCAAATGGTATCATAGTAAATGTGAAAATTCACAGAAAACATGAGAATATTTCCAGGCATTAGACTTACGTGAGAGGTGGAGTAGGAACTTTTTCAAATATTAGAGGAGCTACTAAAACTAGATCATAATGTACCATGAGTAATCTGTCCTCAAAATATTCATCATATATAATTCTAGCAGCCATCTTCCTCAGGCTTCAGTGTGCACCAACATGCCTGAGAGTAGATAGAGCCATGGCTTCAGGATAATAATGCCAACAAGTAGCCTTTCTCTCAAGTTATTATACTTCATTCTTTTTCCTCTCTTGTGCCTTCTCTTTTCTTTTTTTTTTTTCTAGCACAGAACCAATACTGAGTTATCCAGAACTCTACCATGGCCATGAATCAAAGTGCCGTGTGTGAATGCCATCTGCTGTGTGAATCCTACTCCCACGTGAAACTGAGCTAATTAGGAAAACACTCATCAGAGAAGTCATATTATGATAAGAAATCTCGATATTTCAACATTACCCAATAGTGTGGGTGAGACACACTCCACTATTGACAGTTGCTCCTGTACACAAATAGAAGTGAGAGCCTGACAACACAATTGTACAGAAAAAAATGTTATGTACTTGGTGAAAGTGCATGCAAATACAATTGCCTACACTAAGATCCTTAGAGATGGGAAATCAAGTTATTTAAAATATTTATTCATTTCTAAAACAGTGACTTTTCAAAATAAAAATAAGAATGTTTTACTTTATTCCATTCTCCCACCCTTCAAACCATTTAGATGCCAACGTATTTGACAAGCATTAATGTGTTAATTAAAGCAGGATGATGAGTAGATACTTTGGTCTAATTCCAAACTACATACTTACATCCGTAAAGAAATATTCTTTCAAGCAGGACATTATACTGCAAATCTTACTGGTCTGAAACGCATATCAATATTCCTTATAAACATCCAAGGTTTTGGGATGACAGACATGGTCATTATACATGGCATTATACATGGTTCTTATTTATACTGAGAATATA
>NW_026067912.1:19348731-19351687 GCF_014885135.2 Alexandromys fortis | reverse complement strand
ATAATTTAGCATGGAATCTCCTCAACGTGTATGTACTTCTGTAATAAAACCAAATAATCAACTGTAAGATAGCTGGGTATTACATCTTGGGAATATAAAAGCAAAATAAAAATAAGATATTTTAATAGATTTAATAATTTAAGCACTACCATTGGCACATGTCTTGTAAACATACCACAGGTAAGGTATTTGAATTTGAATGTGTGCTTATTTCTTAAGATACCATGTATAAACGTTCATATTAGCAGATGACTCTTTTACTATTACCTTGACTCTGTTAACACATTCCATTGGGACCTGCACGAAGCAGAAATTCAGGGATATCCTTACAAAAATTTCTTTGTGTACAAGCTATATTTTTAGGTACTGCTTTTCAAGGCTTCCAAACTTGTTTTTTTCATGTTGATTTTTGACAATTTGATCAATCTATTTCTCTAGATAATATGGTTTGATGACTTTTTAAAGATCTTTTGAGGTTTATGGATTGAGACACTTTCAGTTATCCATTATTGTGTCCATTTAACACCCTTTTACATCTGGAAACCCATGACAGCAAGTCCTCTTGAGTTTGCACATACTATAAAATTCTTTATTATTTCCACAATCTTTCCTGTCCCCTACATTTTTGTTTCTTAGCTAGATAACTGAAAATGTTCTATTTACAAGTCTACTTCATTTTGCATGATAAAGATGACTATTTAATGTGTAAACTTTTTAGTTCTATCATCACATTTTCAAGTCTAGAAACTGTTTTATGACACGTATTCTACACTACATATTTCTTGTTCTTTTTTTGTTTTGTTTTCATATAATTCTCATTTTATTTTTCTAGTTTACTGTTTGTTGACTTGTGTGTTCTTGAGCTTAATATGATTACTTTTGAATTGTCAGGCAATTCATAGTTTTAATTTATTGTTAGTAGTGAGTGCTCATAAATTTCTTAGGTGTGGTTTTTACTGCTTCATTAGTACTGATCTATGTGGAATTGATTTGTGTCATTGCTCTGGAAGAAATTAATGTAATCTTTTTATCTTTCCAGATCGATTTCATAATTTAAGATCTTTTCTGATTGAATCTCTTTGAAGTTTCCATAATTGCAATCTAGAACATTAGAACCACATCAATTACTGGTCCTGTTGCTCAGATCAATGGTCTTATTCCAGGAACTCAGGTAGATGTGGCTTCTGTCAAGTTCAAACTACTCTCTTCATCTGGCTCTGGGAAAATGAACAAATGTCTGCTCCTAGTTCATAGTTAGGTTCACCGATGGGATGCTTGGTACTAGTACTTAGAAACTTATAGTTCCTTCTGGTTTCTGAGAGGACTACTAGATCAGCAGATAGATCTTTAGGTGGGGGTATTGACACTGGATTACAGGGTTAAAAGATAACACTGAGGTTTGAGGTCATGGCTGTGTATTTCCTCCTCCAGGTTTTTGTTGGGAGACAATAAAACTGTTATAATGCAATAATAGAGAAATAAAGCCAGATGATGGGCATCTTACAGACCTATAGTGTAAAGAAGTACAATGGGCCTCCTTCCAGTCATTCAGATGAGTTTTGGTCATTTTATGGAATTTAGATAGGTAGAGTTATATCCAGAGAAGAGCGAGGGCCTGAAATAAAATACGAAGGTCACTTCATTTTATACTTAATTTGAAGATGGAGATGGTTGTATTGTACAATGGGATGGATGACTATCATTCCCTCTATCGCAGGATCACTCCCTAACCCAGCTATGAAGAATTTGAAGAGAGTTTAACCTCAGACTTAAAGTCAGACAAAGTCAAAGTCCAGCCACTGGAAGCAAAGATTTTATCATTTTCCTATGAATTTTTGAATGAGTAACACTACTCCCCAGACCTCAACTGAAAGGGCAAGCTTCAATTTATAGGCCAGTTTATGATCTGATGCAAGATTCATGTAAGAGGTCTTTACACCAGAGATACAGATACATGGCCAGTTTCTGAATTCCTGCATGAACCGGACAATTTCAAAAGACAAATAGGAGACAAAACTGGATGTCAATCTGTAGAAGAATGAAAATAGATCCATATCTATCAACATGCACAAAACTCAAGTCCAAATGGATCAAAGACCTCAATATCAGTCCGAACACACTGAACCTGATTGAAGAGAAAGTGGGAAGTACTCTACAACACATGGGCACAGGAGACCACTTCCTATGTATAACACCAGCAGCACAGACATTAAGGGCATCATTGAATAAATGGGACCTCCTGAGACTGAGAAGCTTCTGTAAAGCAAAGGACACTAAGACAAAAAGGCAACCCACTGACTAGGGAAGATCTTCACCAACCCTGCAATTGACAAAGGTCTGATCTCCAAAATATATAAAGAACTCAAGTAACTAGACTGTAAAAGGCTAATCAACCCAATTATTAAAATGAGGCACTGAGCTGAACAGAGAATTTTCAATAGAAGAAGTTCAAATGGCCAAAAGACACTTAAGGGCATGCTCAACTTCCTTAGCAATCAGGGAAATGCAAATCAAGACAAGTTTAAGATACCTGTCAGAATGGCTAAAATCAAAAACACCAATGATAGCCTTTGCTGGAGAGGCTGTGGAGAAAGGGGTACCCTCATCCATTGCTGGTGTGAATGCAATCTTGTGCAACCACTTTGGAAATCAGTGTGGGGGTTTCTCAGGAAATTCGGGATCAACCTACCCTTGGACCCAGCAATACCACTCTTGGGAATATACCCAAGAGATGCCCTATCATACAACAAAAGTATATGCTCAACTATGTTCATAGCAGCATTGTTTGTAATAGCCAGAACCTGGAAACAACCTAGATGCCCTTCACTGGAAGAATGGATGAAGAAAGTATGGAATATATACATATTAGAGTACTACTCAGCAGTAAAAAACAAGGACTTCTTGAATTTTGCATGCAAATGGACGGAAATAGAAAACACCATCCTGAGTGAGGTAA